>NW_027436933.1:0-77000 GCF_047716275.1 Strix uralensis
AAAATCTGGGGCTCTGTGCTTTCTTTCGTTCTGAACAAGTGTTACTGTTTTGTGCACAAAAGCGATTCTGCGAAGCAATGTGAACACTTGTGCTTCCCAGGCACAGAGAAGGTGCTAGCAGGGAATTCTCTTCCTGCCTTTCCCCAGTGCTCTGCAAGCTCTCCAGGACAACAGCAAATCTGGGGCTCTGTGCTTTCTTTCGTTCTGAACAAGTGTTACTGTTTTCTGCACAAAAGCGATTCTGCGAAGCAATGTGAACACTTGTGCTTCCCAGGCACAGAGAAGGTGCTAGCAGGGAATTCTCTGCCTGCCTTTCCCCAGTGCTCTGCAAGCTCTCCAGGACAACAGCAAATCTGGGGCTCTGTGCTTTCTTTCGTTCTGAACAAGTGTTACTGTTTTCTGCACAAAAGCGATTCTGCGAAGCAATGTGAACACTTGTGCTTCCCAGGCACAGAGAAGGTGCTAGCAGGGAATTCTCTGCCTGCCTTTCCCCAGTGCTCTGCAAGCTCTCCAGGACAACATAAAATCTGCGGCTCTGTGCTTTTTTTCGTTCTGAACAAGTGTTACTGTTTTCTGCACAAAAGCGATTCTGCGAAGCAATGTGAACAGGCACAGAGAAGGTGCTAGCAGGGAATTGTCTGCCTGCCTTTCCCCAGTGCTCTGCAAGCTCTCCAGGACAACATAAAATCTGGGGCTCTGTGCTTTCTTTCGTTCTGAACAAGTGTTACTGTTTTCTGCACAAAAGCGATTCTGCGAAGCAATGTGAACACTTGTGCTTCCCAGGCACAGAGAAGGTGCTAGCAGGGAATTCTCTGCCTGCCTTTCCCCAGTGCTCTGCAAGCTCTCCAGGACAACATAAAATCTGGGGCTCTGTGCTTTCTTTCGTTCTGAACAAGTGTTACTGTTTTCTGCACAAAAGCGATTCTGCGAAGCAATGTGAACACTTCTGCTTCCCAGGCACAGAGAAGGTGCTAGCAGGGAATTCTCTGCCTGCCTTTCCCCAGTGCTCTGCAAGCTCTCCAGGACAACATAAAATCTGGGGCTCTGTGCTTTCTTTCGTTCTGAACAAGTGTTACTGTTTTCTGCACAAAAGCGATTCTGCGAAGCAATGTGAACACTTGTGCTTCCCAGGCACAGAGAAGGTGCTAGCAGGGAATTCTCTGCCTGCCTTTCCCCAGTGCTCTGCAAGCTCTCCAGGACAACATAAAATCTGGGGCTCTGTGCTTTCTTTCATTCTGAACAAGTGTTACTGTTTTCTGCACAGAAGCGATTCTGCGAAGCAATGTGAACACTTGTGCTTCCCAGGCACAGAGAAGGTGCTAGCAGGGAATTCTCTGCCTGCCTTTCCCCAGTGCTCTGCAAGCTCTCCAGGACAACATAAAATCTGGGGCTCTGTGCTTTCTTTCTTCCTGACCAAGAGTTACTGTTTTCTGCACAAAAGCGATTCTGCGAAGCAATGTGAACACTTGTGCTTCCCAGGCACAGAGAAGGTGCTAGCAGGGAATTCTCTGCCTGCCTTTCCCCAGTGCTCTGCAAGCTCTCCAGGACAACATAAAATCTGGGGCTCTGTGCTTTCTTTCGTTCTGAACAAGTGTTACTGTTTTCTGCACAAAAGCGATTCTGCGAAGCAATGTGAACACTTGTGCTTCCCAGGCACAGAGAAGGTGCTAGCAGGGAATTCTCTGCCTGCCTTTCCCCAGTGCTCTGCAAGCTCTCCAGGACAACATAAAATCTGGGGCTCTGTGCTTTCTTTCTTCCTGACCAAGTGTTACTGTTTTCTGCACAAAAGCGATTCTGCGAAGCAAAGTGAACACTTGTGCTTCCCAGGCACAGAGAAGGTGCTAGCAGGGAATTCTCTGCCCGCCTTTCCCCAGTGCTCTGCAAGCTCTCCAGGACAACATAAAATCTGGGGCTCTGTGCTTTCTTTCGTTCTGAACAAGTGTTACTGTTTTCTGCACAAAAGCGATTCTGCGAAGCAATGTGAACACTTGTGCTTCCCAGGCACAGAGAAGGTGCTAGCAGGGAATTCTCTGCCTGCCTTTCCCCAGTGCTCTGCAAGCTCTCCAGGACAACATAAAATCTGGGGCTCTGTGCTTTCTTTCGTTCTGAACAAGTGTTACTGTTTTCTGCACAAAAGCGATTCTGCGAAGCAATGTGAACAGGCACAGAGAAGGTGCTAGCAGGGAATTCTCTGCCTGCCTTTCCCCAGTGCTCTGCAAGCTCTCCAGGACAACATAAAATCTGGGGCTCTGTGCTTTCTTTCTTCCTGACCAAGTGTTACTGTTTTCTGCACAAAAGCGATTCTGCGAAGCAATGTGAACACTTGTGCTTCCCAGGCACAGAGAAGGTGCTAGCAGGGAATTCTCTGCCTGCCTTTCCCCAGTGCTCTGCAAGCTCTCCAGGACAACAACAAATCTGGGGCTCTGTGCTTTCTTTCGTTCTGAACAAGTGTTACTGTTTTCTGCACAAAAGCGATTCTGCGAAGCAATGTGAACACTTGTGCTTCCCAGGCACAGAGAAGGTGCTAGCAGGGAATTCTCTGCCTGCCTTTCCCCAGTGCTCTGCAAGCTCTCCAGGACAACATAAAATCTGGGGCTCTGTGCTTTCTTTCGTTCTGAACAAGTGTTACTGTTTTCTGCACAAAAGCGATTCTGCGAAGCAATGTGAACACTTCTGCTTCCCAGGCACAGAGAAGGTGCTAGCAGGGAATTCTCTGCCTGCCTTTCCCCAGTGCTCTGCAAGCTCTCCAGGACAACATAAAATCTGGGGCTCTGTGCTTTCTTTCGTTCTGAACAAGTGTTACTGTTTTCTGCACAAAAGCGATTCTGCGAAGCAATGTGAACAGGCACAGAGAAGGTGCTAGCAGGGAATTCTCTGCCTGCCTTTCCCCAGTGCTCTGCAAGCTCTCCAGGACAACATAAAATCTGGGGCTCTGTGCTTTCTTTCATTCTGAACAAGTGTTAATGTTTTCTGCACAAAAGCGATTCTGCGAAGCAATGTGAACACTTCTGCTTCCCAGGCACACAGAAGGTGCTAGCAGGGAATTCTCTGCCTGCATTTCCCCAGTGCTCTGCAAGCTCTCCAGGACAACATAAAATCTGGGGCTCTGTGCTTTCTTTCTTCCTGACCAAGTGTTACTGTTTTCTGCACAAAAGCGATTCTGCGAAGCAATGTGAACACTTCTGCTTCCCAGGCACAGAGAAGGTGCTAGCAGGGAATTCTCTGCCTGCCTTTCCCCAGTGCTCTGCAAGCTCTCCAGGACAACATAAAATCTGGGGCTCTGTGCTTTCTTTCGTTCTGAACAAGTGTTACTGTTTTCTGCACAAAAGCGATTCTGCGAAGCAATGTGAACAGGCACAGAGAAGGTGCTAGCAGGGAATTCTCTGCCTGCCTTTCCCCAGTGCTCTGCAAGCTCTCCAGGACAACATAAAATCTGGGGCTCTGTGCTTTCTTTCTTCCTGACCAAGTGTTAATGTTTTCTGCACAAAAGCGATTCTGCGAAGCAATGTGAACACTTCTGCTTCCCAGGCACACAGAAGGTGCTAGCAGGGAATTCTCTGCCTGCCTTTCCCCAGTGCTCTGCAAGCTCTCCAGGACAACATAAAATCTGGGGCTCTGTGCTTTCTTTCGTTCTGAACAAGTGTTACTGTTTTCTGCACAAAAGCGATTCTGCGAAGCAATGTGAACACTTCTGCTTCCCAGGCACAGAGAAGGTGCTAGCAGGGAATTCTCTGCCTGCCTTTCCCCAGTGCTCTGCAAGCTCTCCAGGACAACATAAAATCTGGGGCTCTGTGCTTTCTTTCGTTCTGAACAAGTGTTACTGTTTTCTGCACAAAAGCGATTCTGCGAAGCAATGTGAACAGGCACAGAGAAGGTGCTAGCAGGGAATTCTCTGCCTGCCTTTCCCCAGTGCTCTGCAAGCTCTCCAGGACAACATAAAATCTGGGGCTCTGTGCTTTCTTTCATTCTGAACAAGTGTTAATGTTTTCTGCACAAAAGCGATTCTGCGAAGCAATGTGAACACTTCTGATTCCCAGGCACACAGAAGGTGCTAGCAGGGAATTCTCTGCCTGCATTTCCCCAGTGCTCTGCAAGCTCTCCAGGACAACATAAAATCTGGGGCTCTGTGCTTTCTTTCTTCCTGACCAAGTGTTACTGTTTTCTGCACAAAAGCGATTCTGCGAAGCAATGTGAACACTTGTGCTTCCCAGGCACAGAGAAGGTGCTAGCAGGGAATTCTCTGCCTGCCTTTCCCCAGTGCTCTGCAAGCTCTCCAGGACAACATAAAATCTGGGGCTCTGTGCTTTCTTTCGTTCTGAACAAGTGTTAATGTTTTCTGCACAAAAGCGATTCTGCGAAGCAATGTGAACACTTGTGCTTCCCAGGCACAGAGAAGGTGCTAGCAGGGAATTCTCTGCCTGCCTTTCCCCAGTGCTCTGCAAGCTCTCCAGGACAACATAAAATCTGGGGCTCTGTGCTTTCTTTCGTTCTGAACAAGTGTTACTGTTTTCTGCACAAAAGCGATTCTGCGAAGCAATGTGAACAGGCACAGAGAAGGTGCTAGCAGGGAATTCTCTGCCTGCCTTTCCCCAGTGCTCTGCAAGCTCTCCAGGACAACAGCAAATCTGGGGCTCTGTGCTTTCTTTAGTTCTGAACAAGTGTTACTGTTTTCTGCACAAAAGCGATTCTGCGAAGCAATGTGAACAGGCACAGAGAAGGTGCTAGCAGGGAATTCTCTGCCTGCCTTTCCCCAGTGCTCTGCAAGCTCTCCAGGACAACATAAAATCTGGGGCTCTGTGCTTTCTTTCTTCCTGACCAAGTGTTACTGTTTTCTGCACAAAAGCGATTCTGCGAAGCAATGTGAACACTTGTGCTTCCCAGGCACAGAGAAGGTGCTAGCAGGGAATTCTCTGCCTGCCTTTCCCCAGTGCTCTGCAAGCTCTCCAGGACAACAACAAATCTGGGGCTCTGTGCTTTCTTTCGTTCTGAACAAGTGTTACTGTTTTCTGCACAAAAGCGATTCTGCGAAGCAATGTGAACACTTGTGCTTCCCAGGCACAGAGAAGGTGCTAGCAGGGAATTCTCTGCCTGCCTTTCCCCAGTGCTCTGCAAGCTCTCCAGGACAACATAAAATCTGGGGCTCTGTGCTTTCTTTCGTTCTGAACAAGTGTTACTGTTTTCTGCACAAAAGCGATTCTGCGAAGCAATGTGAACAGGCACAGAGAAGGTGCTAGCAGGGAATTCTCTACCTGCCTTTCCCCAGTGCTCTGCAAGCTCTCCAGGACAACATAAAATCTGGGGCTCTGTGCTTTCTTTCATTCTGAACAAGTGTTAATGTTTTCTGCACAAAAGCGATTCTGCGAAGCAATGTGAACACTTGTGCTTCCCAGGCACAGAGAAGGTGCTAGCAGGGAATTCTCTGCCTGCCTTTCCCCAGTGCTCTGCAAGCTCTCCAGGACAACATAAAATCTGGGGCTCTGTGCTTTCTTTCTTCCTGACCAAGAGTTACTGTTTTCTGCACAAAAGCGATTCTGCGAAGCAATGTGAACACTTGTGCTTCCCAGGCACAGAGAAGGTGCTAGCAGGGAATTCTCTGCCTGCCTTTCCCCAGTGCTCTGCAAGCTCTCCAGGACAACATAAAATCTGGGGCTCTGTGCTTTCTTTCGTTCTGAACAAGTGTTACTGTTTTCTGCACAAAAGCGATTCTGCGAAGCAATGTGAACACTTGTGCTTCCCAGGCACAGAGAAGGTGCTAGCAGGGAATTCTCTGCCTGCCTTTCCCCAGTGCTCTGCAAGCTCTCCAGGACAACATAAAATCTGGGGCTCTGTGCTTTCTTTCTTCCTGACCAAGTGTTACTGTTTTCTGCACAAAAGCGATTCTGCGAAGCAAAGTGAACACTTGTGCTTCCCAGGCACAGAGAAGGTGCTAGCAGGGAATTCTCTGCCCGCCTTTCCCCAGTGCTCTGCAAGCTCTCCAGGACAACATAAAATCTGGGGCTCTGTGCTTTCTTTCGTTCTGAACAAGTGTTACTGTTTTCTGCACAAAAGCGATTCTGCGAAGCAATGTGAACACTTGTGCTTCCCAGGCACAGAGAAGGTGCTAGCAGGGAATTCTCTGCCTGCCTTTCCCCAGTGCTCTGCAAGCTCTCCAGGACAACATAAAATCTGGGGCTCTGTGCTTTCTTTCGTTCTGAACAAGTGTTACTGTTTTCTGCACAAAAGCGATTCTGCGAAGCAATGTGAACAGGCACAGAGAAGGTGCTAGCAGGGAATTCTCTGCCTGCCTTTCCCCAGTGCTCTGCAAGCTCTCCAGGACAACATAAAATCTGGGGCTCTGTGCTTTCTTTCTTCCTGACCAAGTGTTACTGTTTTCTGCACAAAAGCGATTCTGCGAAGCAATGTGAACACTTGTGCTTCCCAGGCACAGAGAAGGTGCTAGCAGGGAATTCTCTGCCTGCCTTTCCCCAGTGCTCTGCAAGCTCTCCAGGACAACAACAAATCTGGGGCTCTGTGCTTTCTTTCTTCCTGACCAAGTGTTACTGTTTTCTGCACAAAAGCGATTCTGCGAAGCAATGTGAACACTTGTGCTTCCCAGGCACAGAGAAGGTGCTAGCAGGGAATTCTCTGCCTGCCTTTCCCCAGTGCTCTGCAAGCTCTCCAGGACAACATAAAATCTGGGGCTCTGTGCTTTCTTTCGTTCTGAACAAGTGTTACTGTTTTCTGCACAAAAGCGATTCTGCGAAGCAATGTGAACACTTCTGCTTCCCAGGCACAGAGAAGGTGCTAGCAGGGAATTCTCTGCCTGCCTTTCCCCAGTGCTCTGCAAGCTCTCCAGGACAACATAAAATCTGGGGCTCTGTGCTTTCTTTCGTTCTGAACAAGTGTTACTGTTTTCTGCACAAAAGCGATTCTGCGAAGCAATGTGAACAGGCACAGAGAAGGTGCTAGCAGGGAATTCTCTGCCTGCCTTTCCCCAGTGCTCTGCAAGCTCTCCAGGACAACATAAAATCTGGGGCTCTGTGCTTTCTTTCATTCTGAACAAGTGTTAATGTTTTCTGCACAAAAGCGATTCTGCGAAGCAATGTGAACACTTCTGCTTCCCAGGCACACAGAAGGTGCTAGCAGGGAATTCTCTGCCTGCCTTTCCCCAGTGCTCTGCAAGCTCTCCAGGACAACATAAAATCTGGGGCTCTGTGCTTTCTTTCTTCCTGACCAAGTGTTACTGTTTTCTGCACAAAAGCGATTCTGCGAAGCAATGTGAACACTTCTGCTTCCCAGGCACAGAGAAGGTGCTAGCAGGGAATTCTCTGCCTGCCTTTCCCCAGTGCTCTGCAAGCTCTCCAGGACAACATAAAATCTGGGGCTCTGTGCTTTCTTTCATTCTGAACAAGTGTTAATGTTTTCTGCACAAAAGCGATTCTGCGAAGCAATGTGAACACTTGTGCTTCCCAGGCACAGAGAAGGTGCTAGCAGGGAATTCTCTGCCTGCCTTTCCCCAGTGCTCTGCAAGCTCTCCAGGACAACATAAAATCTGGGGCTCTGTGCTTTCTTTCTTCCTGACCAAGAGTTACTGTTTTCTGCACAAAAGCGATTCTGCGAAGCAATGTGAACACTTGTGCTTCCCAGGCACAGAGAAGGTGCTAGCAGGGAATTCTCTGCCTGCCTTTCCCCAGTGCTCTGCAAGCTCTCCAGGACAACATAAAATCTGGGGCTCTGTGCTTTCTTTCGTTCTGAACAAGTGTTACTGTTTTCTGCACAAAAGCGATTCTGCGAAGCAATGTGAACACTTGTGCTTCCCAGGCACAGAGAAGGTGCTAGCAGGGAATTCTCTGCCTGCCTTTCCCCAGTGCTCTGCAAGCTCTCCAGGACAACATAAAATCTGGGGCTCTGTGCTTTCTTTCTTCCTGACCAAGTGTTACTGTTTTCTGCACAAAAGCGATTCTGCGAAGCAAAGTGAACACTTGTGCTTCCCAGGCACAGAGAAGGTGCTAGCAGGGAATTCTCTGCCCGCCTTTCCCCAGTGCTCTGCAAGCTCTCCAGGACAACATAAAATCTGGGGCTCTGTGCTTTCTTTCGTTCTGAACAAGTGTTACTGTTTTCTGCACAAAAGCGATTCTGCGAAGCAATGTGAACACTTGTGCTTCCCAGGCACAGAGAAGGTGCTAGCAGGGAATTCTCTGCCTGCCTTTCCCCAGTGCTCTGCAAGCTCTCCAGGACAACATAAAATCTGGGGCTCTGTGCTTTCTTTCGTTCTGAACAAGTGTTACTGTTTTCTGCACAAAAGCGATTCTGCGAAGCAATGTGAACAGGCACAGAGAAGGTGCTAGCAGGGAATTCTCTGCCTGCCTTTCCCCAGTGCTCTGCAAGCTCTCCAGGACAACATAAAATCTGGGGCTCTGTGCTTTCTTTCTTCCTGACCAAGTGTTACTGTTTTCTGCACAAAAGCGATTCTGCGAAGCAATGTGAACACTTGTGCTTCCCAGGCACAGAGAAGGTGCTAGCAGGGAATTCTCTGCCTGCCTTTCCCCAGTGCTCTGCAAGCTCTCCAGGACAACAACAAATCTGGGGCTCTGTGCTTTCTTTCTTCCTGACCAAGTGTTACTGTTTTCTGCACAAAAGCGATTCTGCGAAGCAATGTGAACACTTGTGCTTCCCAGGCACAGAGAAGGTGCTAGCAGGGAATTCTCTGCCTGCCTTTCCCCAGTGCTCTGCAAGCTCTCCAGGACAACATAAAATCTGGGGCTCTGTGCTTTCTTTCGTTCTGAACAAGTGTTACTGTTTTCTGCACAAAAGCGATTCTGCGAAGCAATGTGAACACTTCTGCTTCCCAGGCACAGAGAAGGTGCTAGCAGGGAATTCTCTGCCTGCCTTTCCCCAGTGCTCTGCAAGCTCTCCAGGACAACATAAAATCTGGGGCTCTGTGCTTTCTTTCGTTCTGAACAAGTGTTACTGTTTTCTGCACAAAAGCGATTCTGCGAAGCAATGTGAACAGGCACAGAGAAGGTGCTAGCAGGGAATTCTCTGCCTGCCTTTCCCCAGTGCTCTGCAAGCTCTCCAGGACAACATAAAATCTGGGGCTCTGTGCTTTCTTTCATTCTGAACAAGTGTTAATGTTTTCTGCACAAAAGCGATTCTGCGAAGCAATGTGAACACTTCTGCTTCCCAGGCACACAGAAGGTGCTAGCAGGGAATTCTCTGCCTGCCTTTCCCCAGTGCTCTGCAAGCTCTCCAGGACAACATAAAATCTGGGGCTCTGTGCTTTCTTTCTTCCTGACCAAGTGTTACTGTTTTCTGCACAAAAGCGATTCTGCGAAGCAATGTGAACACTTCTGCTTCCCAGGCACAGAGAAGGTGCTAGCAGGGAATTCTCTGCCTGCCTTTCCCCAGTGCTCTGCAAGCTCTCCAGGACAACATAAAATCTGGGGCTCTGTGCTTTCTTTCATTCTGAACAAGTGTTAATGTTTTCTGCACAAAAGCGATTCTGCGAAGCAATGTGAACACTTGTGCTTCCCAGGCACAGAGAAGGTGCTAGCAGGGAATTCTCTGCCTGCCTTTCCCCAGTGCTCTGCAAGCTCTCCAGGACAACATAAAATCTGGGGCTCTGTGCTTTCTTTCGTTCTGAACAAGTGTTACTGTTTTCTGCACAAAAGCGATTCTGCGAAGCAATGTGAACACTTCTGCTTCCCAGGCACAGAGAAGGTGCTAGCAGGGAATTCTCTGCCTGCCTTTCCCCAGTGCTCTGCAAGCTCTCCAGGACAACATAAAATCTGGGGCTCTGTGCTTTCTTTCGTTCTGAACAAGTGTTACTGTTTTCTGCACAAAAGCGATTCTGCGAAGCAATGTGAACAGGCACAGAGAAGGTGCTAGCAGGGAATTCTCTGCCTGCCTTTCCCCAGTGCTCTGCAAGCTCTCCAGGACAACATAAAATCTGGGGCTCTGTGCTTTCTTTCGTTCTGAACAAGTGTTACTGTTTTCTGCACAAAAGCGATTCTGCGAAGCAATGTGAACACTTCTGCTTCCCAGGCACAGAGAAGGTGCTAGCAGGGAATTCTCTGCCTGCCTTTCCCCAGTGCTCTGCAAGCTCTCCAGGACAACATAAAATCTGGGGCTCTGTGCTTTCTTTCGTTCTGAACAAGTGTTACTGTTTTCTGCACAAAAGCGATTCTGCGAAGCAATGTGAACACTTCTGCTTCCCAGGCACAGAGAAGGTGCTAGCAGGGAATTCTCTGCCTGCCTTTCCCCAGTGCTCTGCAAGCTCTCCAGGACAACATAAAATCTGGGGCTCTGTGCTTTCTTTCGTTCTGAACAAGTGTTACTGTTTTCTGCACAAAAGCGATTCTGCGAAGCAATGTGAACAGGCACAGAGAAGGTGCTAGCAGGGAATTCTCTGCCTGCCTTTCCCCAGTGCTCTGCAAGCTCTCCAGGACAACATAAAATCTGGGGCTCTGTGCTTTCTTTCATTCTGAACAAGTGTTAATGTTTTCTGCACAAAAGCGATTCTGCGAAGCAATGTGAACACTTCTGATTCCCAGGCACACAGAAGGTGCTAGCAGGGAATTCTCTGCCTGCATTTCCCCAGTGCTCTGCAAGCTCTCCAGGACAACAGCAAATCTGGGGCTCTGTGCTTTCTTTCTTCCTGACAAAGTGTTACTGTTTTCTGCACAAAAGCGATTCTGCGAAGCAATGTGAACACTTGTGCTTCCCAGGCACAGAGAAGGTGCTAGCAGGGAATTCTCTGCCTGCCTTTCCCCAGTGCTCTGCAAGCTCTCCAGGACAACAACAAATCTGGGGCTCTGTGCTTTCTTTCGTTCTGAACAAGTGTTACTGTTTTCTGCACAAAAGCGATTCTGCGAAGCAATGTGAACACTTGTGCTTCCCAGGCACAGAGAAGGTGCTAGCAGGGAATTCTCTGCCTGCCTTTCCCCAGTGCTCTGCAAGCTCTCCAGGACAACATAAAATCTGGGGCTCTGTGCTTTCTTTCGTTCTGAACAAGTGTTACTGTTTTCTGCACAAAAGCGATTCTGCGAAGCAATGTGAACAGGCACAGAGAAGGTGCTAGCAGGGAATTCTCTACCTGCCTTTCCCCAGTGCTCTGCAAGCTCTCCAGGACAACATAAAATCTGGGGCTCTGTGCTTTCTTTCATTCTGAACAAGTGTTAATGTTTTCTGCACAAAAGCGATTCTGCGAAGCAATGTGAACACTTCTGCTTCCCAGGCACACAGAACACTTCTGCTTCCCAGGCACAGAGAAGGTGCTAGCAGGGAATTCTCTGCCTGCCTTTCCCCAGTGCTCTGCAAGCTCTCCAGGACAACAACAAATCTGGGGCTCTGTGCTTTCTTTCGTTCTGAACAAGTGTTACTGTTTTCTGCACAAAAGCGATTCTGCGAAGCAATGTGAACACTTCTGCTTCCCAGGCACAGAGAAGGTGCTAGCAGGGAATTCTCTGCCTGCCTTTCCCCAGTGCTCTGCAAGCTCTCCAGGACAACATAAAATCTGGGGCTCTCTGCTTTCTTTCGTTCTGAACAAGTGTTACTGTTTTCTGCACAAAAGCGATTCTGCGAAGCAATGTGAACACTTGTGCTTCCCAGGCACAGAGAAGGTGCTAGCAGGGAATTCTCTGCCTGCCTTTCCCCAGTGCTCTGCAAGCTCTCCAGGACAACAGCAAATCTGGGGCTCTGTGCTTTCTTTCGTTCTGAACAAGTGTTACTGTTTTCTGCACAAAAGCGATTCTGCGAAGCAATGTGAACAGGCACAGAGAAGGTGCTAGCAGGGAATTCTCTGCCTGCCTTTCCCCAGTGCTCTGCAAGCTCTCCAGGACAACATAAAATCTGGGGCTCTGTGCTTTCTTTCATTCTGAACAAGTGTTAATGTTTTCTGCACAAAAGCGATTCTGCGAAGCAATGTGAACACTTCTGCTTCCCAGGCACACAGAAGGTGCTAGCAGGGAATTCTCTGCCTGCATTTCCCCAGTGCTCTGCAAGCTCTCCAGGACAACATAAAATCTGGGGCTCTGTGCTTTCTTTCTTCCTGACCAAGTGTTACTGTTTTCTGCACAAAAGCGATTCTGCGAAGCAATGTGAACACTTCTGCTTCCCAGGCACAGAGAAGGTGCTAGGAGGGAATTCTCTGCCTGCCTTTCCCCAGTGCTCTGCAAGCTCTCCAGGACAACATAAAATCTGGGGCTCTGTGCTTTCTTTCGTTCTGAACAAGTGTTACTGTTTTCTGCACAAAAGCGATTCTGCGAAGCAATGTGAACACTTGTGCTTCCCAGGCACAGAGAAGGTGCTAGCAGGGAATTCTCTTCCTGCCTTTCCCCAGTGCTCTGCAAGCTCTCCAGGACAACAGCAAATCTGGGGCTCTGTGCTTTCTTTCGTTCTGAACAAGTGTTACTGTTTTCTGCACAAAAGCGATTCTGCGAAGCAATGTGAACACTTCTGCTTCCCAGGCACAGAGAAGGTGCTAGGAGGGAATTCTCTGCCTGCCTTTCCCCAGTGCTCTGCAAGCTCTCCAGGACAACATAAAATCTGGGGCTCTGTGCTTTCTTTCGTTCTGAACAAGTGTTACTGTTTTCTGCACAAAAGCGATTCTGCGAAGCAATGTGAACAGGCACAGAGAAGGTGCTAGCAGGGAATTCTCTGCCTGCCTTTCCCCAGTGCTCTGCAAGCTCTCCAGGACAACATAAAATCTGGGGCTCTGTGCTTTCTTTCGTTCTGAACAAGTGTTACTGTTTTCTGCACAAAAGCGATTCTGCGAAGCAATGTGAACACTTGTGCTTCCCAGGCACAGAGAAGGTGCTAGCAGGGAATTCTCTGCCTGCCTTTCCCCAGTGCTCTGCAAGCTCTCCAGGACAACAGCAAATCTGGGGCTCTGTGCTTTCTTTCGTTCTGAACAAGTGTTACTGTTTTCTGCACAAAAGCGATTCTGCGAAGCAATGTGAACACTTGTGCTTCCCAGGCACAGAGAAGGTGCTAGCAGGGAATTCTCTGCCTGCCTTTCCCCAGTGCTCTGCAAGCTCTCCAGGACAACATAAAATCTGGGGCTCTGTGCTTTCTTTCGTTCTGAACAAGTGTTACTGTTTTCTGCACAAAAGCGATTCTGCAAAGCAATGTGAACACTTGTGCTTCCCAGGCACAGAGAAGGTGCTAGCAGGGAATTGTCTGCCTGCCTTTCCCCAGTGCTCTGCAAGCTCTCCAGGACAACATAAAATCTGGGGCTCTGTGCTTTCTTTCGTTCTGAACAAGTGTTACTGTTTTCTGCACAAAAGCGATTCTGCGAAGCAATGTGAACACTTCTGCTTCCCAGGCACAGAGAAGGTGCTAGCAGGGAATTCTCTGCCTGCCTTTCCCCAGTGCTCTGCAAGCTCTCCAGGACAACATAAAATCTGGGGCTCTGTGCTTTCTTTCGTTCTGAACAAGTGTTACTGTTTTCTGCACAAAAGCGATTCTGCGAAGCAATGTGAACACTTCTGCTTCCCAGGCACACAGAAGGTGCTAGCAGGGAATTCTCTGCCTGCCTTTCCCCAGTGCTCTGCAAGCTCTCCAGGACAACATAAAATCTGGGGCTCTGTGCTTTCTTTCATTCTGAACAAGTGTTACTGTTTTCTGCACAAAAGCGATTCTGCGAAGCAATGTGAACACTTGTGCTTCCCAGGCACAGAGAAGGTGCTAGCAGGGAATTCTCTGCCTGCCTTTCCCCAGTGCTCTGCAAGCTCTCCAGGACAACATAAAATCTGGGGCTCTGTGCTTTCTTTCGTTCTGAACAAGTGTTACTGTTTTCTGCACAAAAGCAATTCTGCCAAGCAATGTGAACACTTGTGCTTCCCAGGCACAGAGAAGGTGCTAGCAGGGAATTCTCTGCCTGCCTTTCCCCAGTGCTCTGCAAGCTCTCCAGGACAACATAAAATCTGGGGCTCTGTGCTTTCTTTCGTTCTGAACAAGTGTTACTGTTTTCTGCACAAAAGCGATTCTGCCAAGCAATGTGAACAGGCACAGAGAAGGTGCTAGCAGGGAATTCTCTGCCTGCCTTTCCCCAGTGCTCTGCAAGCTCTCCAGGACAACATAAAATCTGGGGCTCTGTGCTTTCTTTCGTTCTGAACAAGTGTTACTGTTTTCTGCACAAAAGCGATTCTGCGAAGCAATGTGAACACTTGTGCTTCCCAGGCACAGAGAAGGTGCTAGCAGGGAATTCTCTGCCTGCCTTTCCCCAGTGCTCTGCAAGCTCTCCAGGACAACATAAAATCTGGGGCTCTGTGCTTTCTTTCGTTCTGAACAAGTGTTACTGTTTTCTGCACAAAAGCGATTCTGCGAAGCAATGTGAACAGGCACAGAGAAGGTGCTAGCAGGGAATTCTCTGCCTGCCTTTCCCCAGTGCTCTGCAAGCTCTCCAGGACAACATAAAATCTGGGGCTCTGTGCTTTCTTTCGTTCTGAACAAGTGTTACTGTTTTCTGCACAAAAGCGATTCTGCGAAGCAATGTGAACACTTGTGCTTCCCAGGCACAGAGAAGGTGCTAGCAGGGAATTCTCTGCCTGCCTTTCCCCAGTGCTCTGCAAGCTCTCCAGGACAACATAAAATCTGGGGCTCTGTGCTTTCTTTCGTTCTGAACAAGTGTTACTGTTTTCTGCACAAAAGCGATTCTGCGAAGCAATGTGAACACTTCTGCTTCCCAGGCACAGAGAAGGTGCTAGCAGGGAATTCTCTGCCTGCCTTTCCCCAGTGCTCTGCAAGCTCTCCAGGACAACATAAAATCTGGGGCTCTGTGCTTTCTTTCGTTCTGAACAAGTGTTACTGTTTTCTGCACAAAAGCGATTCTGCGAAGCAATGTGAACAGGCACAGAGAAGGTGCTAGCAGGGAATTCTCTGCCTGCCTTTCCCCAGTGCTCTACAAGCTCTCCAGGACAACAGCAAATCTGGGGCTCTGTGCTTTCTTTCGTTCTGAACAAGTGTTACTGTTTTCTGCACAAAAGCGATTCTGCGAAGCAATGTGAACACTTGTGCTTCCCAGGCACAGAGAAGGTGCTAGCAGGGAATTCTCTGCCTGCCTTTCCCCAGTGCTCCGCAAGCTCTCCAGGACAACAGCAAATCTGGGGCTCTGTGCTTTCTTTCGTTCTGAACAAGTGTTACTGTTTTCTGCACAAAAGCGATTCTGCGAAGCAATGTGAACAGGCACAGAGAAGGTGCTAGCAGGGAATTCTCTGCCTGCCTTTCCCCAGTGCTCTACAAGCTCTCCAGGACAACAGCAAATCTGGGGCTCTGTGCTTTCTTTCGTTCTGAACAAGTGTTACTGTTTTCTGCACAAAAGCGATTCTGCGAAGCAATGTGAACACTTGTGCTTCCCAGGCACAGAGAAGGTGCTAGCAGGGAATTCTCTGCCTGCCTTTCCCCAGTGCTCTGCAAGCTCTCCAGGACAACATAAAATCTGGGGCTCTGTGCTTTCTTTCGTTCTGAACAAGTGTTACTGTTTTCTGCACAAAAGCGATTCTGCGAAGCAATGTGAACACTTGTGCTTCCCAGGCACAGAGAAGGTGCTAGCAGGGAATTCTCTGCCTGCCTTTCGCCAGTGCTCTGCAAGGTCTCCAGGACAACATAAAATCTGGGGCTCTGTGCTTTCTTTCGTTCTGAACAAGTGTTACTGTTTTCTGCACAAAAGCGATTCTGCGAAGCAATGTGAACAGGCACAGAGAAGGTGCTAGCAGGGAATTCTCTGCCTGCCTTTCCCCAGTGCTCTGCAAGCTCTCCAGGACAACAGCAAATCTGGGGCTCTGTGCTTTCTTTAGTTCTGAACAAGTGTTACTGTTTTCTGCACAAAAGCGATTCTGCGAAGCAATGTGAACAGGCACAGAGAAGGTGCTAGCAGGGAATTCTCTGCCTGCCTTTCCCCAGTGCTCTGCAAGCTCTCCAGGACAACATAAAATCTGGGGCTCTGTGCTTTCTTTCGTTCTGAACAAGTGTTACTGTTTTCTGCACAAAAGCGATTCTGCGAAGCAATGTGAACACTTGTGCTTCCCAGGCACAGAGAAGGTGCTAGCAGGGAATTCTCTGCCTGCCTTTCCCCAGTGCTCTGCAAGCTCTCCAGGACAACATAAAATCTGGGGCTCTGTGCTTTCTTTCGTTCTGAACAAGTGTTACTGTTTTCTGCACAAAAGCGATTCTGCGAAGCAATGTGAACAGGCACAGAGAAGGTGCTAGCAGGGAATTCTCTGCCTGCCTTTCCCCAGTGCTCTGCAAGCTCTCCAGGACAACATAAAATCTGGGGCTCTGTGCTTTCTTTAGTTCTGAACAAGTGTTACTGTTTTCTGCACAAAAGCGATTCTGCGAAGCAATGTGAACAGGCACAGAGAAGGTGCTAGCAGGGAATTCTCTGCCTGCCTTTCCCCAGTGCTCTGCAAGCTCTCCAGGACAACATAAAATCTGGGGCTCTGTGCTTTCTTTCTTCCTGACCAAGTGTTACTGTTTTCTGCACAAAAGCGATTCTGCCAAGCAATGTGAACACTTGTGCTTCCCAGGCACAGAGAAGGTGCTAGCAGGGAATTCTCTGCCTGCCTTTCCCCAGTGCTCTGCAAGCTCTCCAGGACAACATAAAATCTGGGGCTCTGTGCTTTCTTTCGTTCTGAACAAGTGTTACTGTTTTCTGCACAAAAGCGATTCTGCCAAGCAATGTGAACAGGCACAGAGAAGGTGCTAGCAGGGAATTCTCTGCCTGCCTTTCCCCAGTGCTCTGCAAGCTCTCCAGGACAACATAAAATCTGGGGCTCTGTGCTTTCTTTCATTCTGAACAAGTGTTACTGTTTTCTGCACAAAAGCGATTCTGCGAAGCAATGTGAACACTTGTGCTTCCCAGGCACAGAGAAGGTGCTAGCAGGGAATTCTCTGCCTGCCTTTCCCCAGTGCTCTGCAAGCTCTCCAGGACAACATAAAATCTGGGGCTCTGTGCTTTCTTTCATTCTGAACAAGTGTTACTGTTTTCTGCACAAAAGCGATTCTGCGAAGCAATGTGAACAGGCACAGAGAAGGTGCTAGCAGGGAATTCTCTGCCTGCCTTTCCCCAGTGCTCTGCAAGCTCTCCAGGACAACATAAAATCTGGGGCTCTGTGCTTTCTTTCATTCTGAACAAGTGTTACTGTTTTCTGCACAAAAGCGATTCTGCGAAGCAATGTGAACACTTGTGCTTCCCAGGCACAGAGAAGGTGCTAGCAGGGAATTCTCTGCCTGCCTTTCCCCAGTGCTCTGCAAGCTCTCCAGGACAACATAAAATCTGGGGCTCTGTGCTTTCTTTCATTCTGAACAAGTGTTACTGTTTTCTGCACAAAAGCGATTCTGCGAAGCAATGTGAACACTTGTGCTTCCCAGGCACAGAGAAGGTGCTAGCAGGGAATTCTCTGCCTGCCTTTCCCCAGTGCTCTGCAAGCTCTCCAGGACAACATAAAATCTGGGGCTCTGTGCTTTCTTTCGTTCTGAACAAGTGTTACTGTTTTCTGCACAAAAGCAATTCTGCCAAGCAATGTGAACACTTGTGCTTCCCAGGCACAGAGAAGGTGCTAGCAGGGAATTCTCTGCCTGCCTTTCCCCAGTGCTCTGCAAGCTCTCCAGGACAACATAAAATCTGGGGCTCTGTGCTTTCTTTCGTTCTGAACAAGTGTTACTGTTTTCTGCACAAAAGCGATTCTGCCAAGCAATGTGAACAGGCACAGAGAAGGTGCTAGCAGGGAATTCTCTGCCTGCCTTTCCCCAGTGCTCTGCAAGCTCTCCAGGACAACATAAAATCTGGGGCTCTGTGCTTTCTTTCGTTCTGAACAAGTGTTACTGTTTTCTGCACAAAAGCGATTCTGCGAAGCAATGTGAACACTTGTGCTTCCCAGGCACAGAGAAGGTGCTAGCAGGGAATTCTCTGCCTGCCTTTCCCCAGTGCTCTGCAAGCTCTCCAGGACAACATAAAATCTGGGGCTCTGTGCTTTCTTTCGTTCTGAACAAGTGTTACTGTTTTCTGCACAAAAGCGATTCTGCGAAGCAATGTGAACAGGCACAGAGAAGGTGCTAGCAGGGAATTCTCTGCCTGCCTTTCCCCAGTGCTCTGCAAGCTCTCCAGGACAACATAAAATCTGGGGCTCTGTGCTTTCTTTCGTTCTGAACAAGTGTTACTGTTTTCTGCACAAAAGCGATTCTGCGAAGCAATGTGAACACTTGTGCTTCCCAGGCACAGAGAAGGTGCTAGCAGGGAATTCTCTGCCTGCCTTTCCCCAGTGCTCTGCAAGCTCTCCAGGACAACATAAAATCTGGGGCTCTGTGCTTTCTTTCGTTCTGAACAAGTGTTACTGTTTTCTGCACAAAAGCGATTCTGCGAAGCAATGTGAACACTTCTGCTTCCCAGGCACAGAGAAGGTGCTAGCAGGGAATTCTCTGCCTGCCTTTCCCCAGTGCTCTGCAAGCTCTCCAGGACAACATAAAATCTGGGGCTCTGTGCTTTCTTTCGTTCTGAACAAGTGTTACTGTTTTCTGCACAAAAGCGATTCTGCGAAGCAATGTGAACACTTCTGCTTCCCAGGCACAGAGAAGGTGCTAGCAGGGAATTCTCTGCCTGCCTTTCCCCAGTGCTCTGCAAGCTCTCCAGGACAACATAAAATCTGGGGCTCTGTGCTTTCTTTCGTTCTGAACAAGTGTTACTGTTTTCTGCACAAAAGCGATTCTGCGAAGCAATGTGAACACTTCTGCTTCCCAGGCACAGAGAAGGTGCTAGCAGGGAATTCTCTGCCTGCCTTTCCCCAGTGCTCTGCAAGCTCTCCAGGACAACATAAAATCTGGGGCTCTGTGCTTTCTTTCATTCTGAACAAGTGTTACTGTTTTCTGCACAAAAGCGATTCTGCGAAGCAATGTGAACACTTGTGCTTCCCAGGCACAGAGAAGGTGCTAGCAGGGAATTCTCTGCCTGCCTTTCCCCAGTGCTCTGCAAGCTCTCCAGGACAACATAAAATCTGGGGCTCTGTGCTTTCTTTCGTTCTGAACAAGTGTTACTGTTTTCTGCACAAAAGCAATTCTGCCAAGCAATGTGAACACTTGTGCTTCCCAGGCACAGAGAAGGTGCTAGCAGGGAATTCTCTGCCTGCCTTTCCCCAGTGCTCTGCAAGCTCTCCAGGACAACATAAAATCTGGGGCTCTGTGCTTTCTTTCGTTCTGAACAAGTGTTACTGTTTTCTGCACAAAAGCGATTCTGCCAAGCAATGTGAACAGGCACAGAGAAGGTGCTAGCAGGGAATTCTCTGCCTGCCTTTCCCCAGTGCTCTGCAAGCTCTCCAGGACAACATAAAATCTGGGGCTCTGTGCTTTCTTTCGTTCTGAACAAGTGTTACTGTTTTCTGCACAAAAGCAATTCTGCCAAGCAATGTGAACACTTGTGCTTCCCAGGCACAGAGAAGGTGCTAGCAGGGAATTCTCTGCCTGCCTTTCCCCAGTGCTCTGCAAGCTCTCCAGGACAACAGCAAATCTGGGGCTCTGTGCTTTCTTTCGTTCTGAACAAGTGTTACTGTTTTCTGCACAAAAGCGATTCTGCCAAGCAATGTGAACACTTCTGCTTCCCAGGCACAGAGAAGGTGCTAGCAGGGAATTCTCTGCCTGCCTTTCCCCAGTGCTCTGCAAGCTCTCCAGGACAACATAAAATCTGGGGCTCTGTGCTTTCTTTCTTCCTGACCAAGAGTTACTGTTTTCTGCACAAAAGCGATTCTGCGAAGCAATGTGAACACTTCTGCTTCCCAGGCACAGAGAAGGTGCTAGCAGGGAATTCTCTGCCTGCCTTTCCCCAGTGCTCTGCAAGCTCTCCAGGACAACAGCAAATCTGGGGCTCTGTGCTTTCTTTCGTTCTGAACAAGTGTTACTGTTTTCTGCACAAAAGCGATTCTGCGAAGCAATGTGAACAGGCACAGAGAAGGTGCTAGCAGGGAATTCTCTGCCTGCCTTTCCCCAGTGCTCTGCAAGCTCTCCAGGACAACATAAAATCTGGGGCTCTGTGCTTTCTTTCGTTCTGAACAAGTGTTACTGTTTTCTGCACAAAAGCGATTCTGCGAAGCAATGTGAACACTTGTGCTTCCCAGGCACAGAGAAGGTGCTAGCAGGGAATTCTCTGCCTGCCTTTCCCCAGTGCTCTGCAAGCTCTCCAGGACAACATAAAATCTGGGGCTCTGTGCTTTCTTTCGTTCTGAACAAGTGTTACTGTTTTCTGCACAAAAGCGATTCTGCGAAGCAATGTGAACACTTGTGCTTCCCAGGCACAGAGAAGGTGCTAGCAGGGAATTCTCTGCCTGCCTTTCCCCAGTGCTCTGCAAGCTCTCCAGGACAACATAAAATCTGGGGCTCTGTGCTTTCTTTCTTCCTGACCAAGAGTTACTGTTTTCTGCACAAAAGCGATTCTGCGAAGCAATGTGAACACTTGTGCTTCCCAGGCACAGAGAAGGTGCTAGCAGGGAATTCTCTGCCTGCCTTTCCCCAGTGCTCTGCAAGCTCTCCAGGACAACAGCAAATCTGGGGCTCTGTGCTTTCTTTCGTTCTGAACAAGTGTTACTGTTTTCTGCACAAAAGCGATTCTGCGAAGCAATGTGAACACTTGTGCTTCCCAGGCACAGAGAAGGTGCTAGCAGGGAATTCTCTGCCTGCCTTTCCCCAGTGCTCTGCAAGCTCTCCAGGACAACAGCAAATCTGGGGCTCTGTGCTTTCTTTCGTTCTGAACAAGTGTTACTGTTTTCTGCACAAAAGCGATTCTGCGAAGCAATGTGAACACTTGTGCTTCCCAGGCACAGAGAAGGTGCTAGCAGGGAATTCTCTGCCTGCCTTTCCCCAGTGCTCTGCAAGCTCTCCAGGACAACATAAAATCTGGGGCTCTGTGCTTTCTTTCTTCCTGACCAAGAGTTACTGTTTTCTGCACAAAAGCGATTCTGCGAAGCAATGTGAACACTTGTGCTTCCCAGGCACAGAGAAGGTGCTAGCAGGGAATTCTCTGCCTGCCTTTCCCCAGTGCTCTGCAAGCTCTCCAGGACAACAGCAAATCTGGGGCTCTGTGCTTTCTTTCGTTCTGAACAAGTGTTACTGTTTTCTGCACAAAAGCGATTCTGCGAAGCAATGTGAACACTTCTGCTTCCCAGGCACAGAGAAGGTGCTAGCAGGGAATTCTCTGCCTGCCTTTCCCCAGTGCTCTGCAAGCTCTCCAGGACAACATAAAATCTGGGGCTCTGTGCTTTCTTTCGTTCTGAACAAGTGTTACTGTTTTCTGCACAAAAGCGATTCTGCGAAGCAATGTGAACAGGCACAGAGAAGGTGCTAGCAGGGAATTCTCTGCCTGCCTTTCCCCAGTGCTCTGCAAGCTCTCCAGGACAACATAAAATCTGGGGCTCTGTGCTTTCTTTCGTTCTGAACAAGTGTTACTGTTTTCTGCACAAAAGCGATTCTGCGAAGCAGTGTGAACACTTGTGCTTCCCAGGCACAGAGAAGGTGCTAGCAGGGAATTCTCTGCCTGCCTTTCCCCAGTGCTCTGCAAGCTCTCCAGGACAACAGCAAATCTGGGGCTCTGTGCTTTCTTTCGTTCTGAACAAGTGTTACTGTTTTCTGCACAAAAGCGATTCTGCGAAGCAATGTGAACACTTGTGCTTCCCAGGCACAGAGAAGGTGCTAGCAGGGAATTCTCTGCCTGCCTTTCCCCAGTGCTCTGCAAGCTCTCCAGGACAACATAAAATCTGGGGCTCTGTGCTTTCTTTCTTCCTGACCAAGAGTTACTGTTTTCTGCACAAAAGCGATTCTGCGAAGCAATGTGAACACTTGTGCTTCCCAGGCACAGAGAAGGTGCTAGCAGGGAATTCTCTGCCTGCCTTTCCCCAGTGCTCTGCAAGCTCTCCAGGACAACAGCAAATCTGGGGCTCTGTGCTTTCTTTCGTTCTGAACAAGTGTTACTGTTTTCTGCACAAAAGCGATTCTGCGAAGCAATGTGAACACTTCTGCTTCCCAGGCACAGAGAAGGTGCTAGCAGGGAATTCTCTGCCTGCCTTTCCCCAGTGCTCTGCAAGCTCTCCAGGACAACATAAAATCTGGGGCTCTGTGCTTTCTTTCGTTCTGAACAAGTGTTACTGTTTTCTGCACAAAAGCGATTCTGCGAAGCAATGTGAACAGGCACAGAGAAGGTGCTAGCAGGGAATTCTCTGCCTGCCTTTCCCCAGTGCTCTGCAAGCTCTCCAGGACAACATAAAATCTGGGGCTCTGTGCTTTCTTTCGTTCTGAACAAGTGTTACTGTTTTCTGCACAAAAGCGATTCTGCGAAGCAATGTGAACACTTCTGCTTCCCAGGCACAGAGAAGGTGCTAGCAGGGAATTCTCTGCCTGCCTTTCCCCAGTGCTCTGCAAGCTCTCCAGGACAACAGCAAATCTGGGGCTCTGTGCTTTCTTTCGTTCTGAACAAGTGTTACTGTTTTCTGCACAAAAGCGATTCTGCGAAGCAATGTGAACACTTCTGCTTCCCAGGCACAGAGAAGGTGCTAGCAGGGAATTCTCTGCCTGCCTTTCCCCAGTGCTCTGCAAGCTCTCCAGGACAACATAAAATCTGGGGCTCTGTGCTTTCTTTCGTTCTGAACAAGTGTTACTGTTTTCTGCACAAAAGCGATTCTGCGAAGCAATGTGAACAGGCACAGAGAAGGTGCTAGCAGGGAATTCTCTGCCTGCCTTTCCCCAGTGCTCTGCAAGCTCTCCAGGACAACATAAAATCTGGGGCTCTGTGCTTTCTTTCGTTCTGAACAAGTGTTACTGTTTTCTGCACAAAAGCGATTCTGCGAAGCAATGTGAACACTTGTGCTTCCCAGGCACAGAGAAGGTGCTAGCAGGGAATTCTCTGCCTGCCTTTCCCCAGTGCTCTGCAAGCTCTCCAGGACAACATAAAATCTGGGGCTCTCTGCTTTCTTTCGTTCTGAACAAGTGTTACTGTTTTCTGCACAAAAGCGATTCTGCCAAGCAATGTGAACAGGCACAGAGAAGGTGCTAGCAGGGAATTCTCTGCCTGCCTTTCCCCAGTGCTCTGCAAGCTCTCCAGGACAACATAAAATCTGGGGCTCTGTGCTTTCTTTCATTCTGAACAAGTGTTACTGTTTTCTGCACAAAAGCGATTCTGCGAAGCAATGTGAACACTTGTGCTTCCCAGGCACAGAGAAGGTGCTAGCAGGGAATTCTCTGCCTGCCTTTCCCCAGTGCTCTGCAAGCTCTCCAGGACAACATAAAATCTGGGGCTCTGTGCTTTCTTTCGTTCTGAACAAGTGTTACTGTTTTCTGCACAAAAGCGATTCTGCGAAGCAATGTGAACACTTCTGCTTCCCAGGCACAGAGAAGGTGCTAGCAGGGAATTCTCTGCCTGCCTTTCCCCAGTGCTCTGCAAGCTCTCCAGGACAACAGCAAATCTGGGGCTCTGTGCTTTCTTTCGTTCTGAACAAGTGTTACTGTTTTCTGCACAAAAGCGATTCTGCGAAGCAATGTGAACACTTGTGCTTCCCAGGCACAGAGAAGGTGCTAGCAGGGAATTCTCTGCCTGCCTTTCCCCAGTGCTCTGCAAGCTCTCCAGGACAACATAAAATCTGGGGCTCTGTGCTTTATTTCGTTCTGAACAAGTGTTAGTGTTTTCTGCACAAAAGCAATTCTGGAAGCAATGTGAACACTTGTGCTTCCCAGGCACAGAGAAAGTGCTAGCAGGGAATTCTCTGCCTGCCTTTCCCCAGTGCTCTGCAAGCTCTCCAGGACAACATAAAATCTGGGGCTCTGTGCTTTCTTTCGTTCTGAACAAGTGTTACTGTTTTCTGCACAAAAGCGATTCTGCGAAGCAATGTGAACACTTGTGCTTCCCAGGCACAGAGAAGGTGCTAGCAGGGAATTCTCTGCCTGCCTTTCCCCAGTGCTCTGCAAGCTCTCCAGGACAACATAAAATCTGGGGCTCTGTGCTTTCTTTCGTTCTGAACAAGTGTTACTGTTTTCTGCACAAAAGCGATTCTGCCAAGCAATGTGAACACTTGTGCTTCCCAGGCACAGAGAAGGTGCTAGCAGGGAATTCTCTGCCTGCCTTTCCCCAGTGCTCTGCAAGCTCTCCAGGACAACATAAAATCTGGGGCTCTGTGCTTTCTTTCGTTCTGAACAAGTGTTACTGTTTTCTGCACAAAAGCGATTCTGCGAAGCAATGTGAACACTTGTGCTTCCCAGGCACAGAGAAGGTGCTAGCAGGGAATTCTCTGCCTGCCTTTCCCCAGTGCTCTGCAAGCTCTCCAGGACAACAGCAAATCTGGGGCTCTGTGCTTTCTTTCGTTCTGAACAAGTGTTACTGTTTTCTGCACAAAAGCGATTCTGCGAAGCAATGTGAACACTTGTGCTTCCCAGGCACAGAGAAGGTGCTAGCAGGGAATTCTCTGCCTGCCTTTCCCCAGTGCTCTGCAAGCTCTCCAGGACAACATAAAATCTGGGGCTCTGTGCTTTCTTTCGTTCTGAACAAGTGTTACTGTTTTCTGCACAAAAGCGATTCTGCGAAGCAATGTGAACACTTGTGCTTCCCAGGCACAGAGAAGGTGCTAGCAGGGAATTCTCTGCCTGCCTTTCCCCAGTGCTCTGCAAGCTCTCCAGGACAACATAAAATCTGGGGCTCTGTGCTTTCTTTCTTCCTGACCAAGAGTTACTGTTTTCTGCACAAAAGCGATTCTGCGAAGCAATGTGAACACTTGTGCTTCCCAGGCACAGAGAAGGTGCTAGCAGGGAATTCTCTGCCTGCCTTTCCCCAGTGCTCTGCAAGCTCTCCAGGACAACAGCAAATCTGGGGCTCTGTGCTTTCTTTCGTTCTGAACAAGTGTTACTGTTTTCTGCACAAAAGCGATTCTGCGAAGCAATGTGAACACTTGTGCTTCCCAGGCACAGAGAAGGTGCTAGCAGGGAATTCTCTGCCTGCCTTTCCCCAGTGCTCTGCAAGCTCTCCAGGACAACAGCAAATCTGGGGCTCTGTGCTTTCTTTCGTTCTGAACAAGTGTTACTGTTTTCTGCACAAAAGCGATTCTGCGAAGCAATGTGAACACTTGTGCTTCCCAGGCACAGAGAAGGTGCTAGCAGGGAATTCTCTGCCTGCCTTTCCCCAGTGCTCTGCAAGCTCTCCAGGACAACATAAAATCTGGGGCTCTGTGCTTTCTTTCTTCCTGACCAAGAGTTACTGTTTTCTGCACAAAAGCGATTCTGCGAAGCAATGTGAACACTTGTGCTTCCCAGGCACAGAGAAGGTGCTAGCAGGGAATTCTCTGCCTGCCTTTCCCCAGTGCTCTGCAAGCTCTCCAGGACAACAGCAAATCTGGGGCTCTGTGCTTTCTTTCGTTCTGAACAAGTGTTACTGTTTTCTGCACAAAAGCGATTCTGCGAAGCAATGTGAACACTTGTGCTTCCCAGGCACAGAGAAGGTGCTAGCAGGGAATTCTCTGCCTGCCTTTCCCCAGTGCTCTGCAAGCTCTCCAGGACAACATAAAATCTGGGGCTCTGTGCTTTCTTTCGTTCTGAACAAGTGTTACTGTTTTCTGCACAAAAGCGATTCTGCGAAGCAATGTGAACAGGCACAGAGAAGGTGCTAGCAGGGAATTCTCTGCCTGCCTTTCCCCAGTGCTCTGCAAGGTCTCCAGGACAACATAAAATCTGGGGCTCTGTGCTTTCTTTCGTTCTGAACAAGTGTTACTGTTTTCTGCACAAAAGCGATTCTGCGAAGCAATGTGAACACTTCTGCTTCCCAGGCACAGAGAAGGTGCTAGCAGGGAATTCTCTGCCTGCCTTTCCCCAGTGCTCTGCAAGCTCTCCAGGACAACAGCAAATCTGGGGCTCTGTGCTTTCTTTCGTTCTGAACAAGTGTTACTGTTTTCTGCACAAAAGCGATTCTGCGAAGCAATGTGAACACTTGTGCTTCCCAGGCACAGAGAAGGTGCTAGCAGGGAATTCTCTGCCTGCCTTTCCCCAGTGCTCTGCAAGCTCTCCAGGACAACATAAAATCTGGGGCTCTGTGCTTTCTTTCTTCCTGACCAAGAGTTACTGTTTTCTGCACAAAAGCGATTCTGCGAAGCAATGTGAACACTTGTGCTTCCCAGGCACAGAGAAGGTGCTAGCAGGGAATTCTCTGCCTGCCTTTCCCCAGTGCTCTGCAAGCTCTCCAGGACAACAGCAAATCTGGGGCTCTGTGCTTTCTTTCGTTCTGAACAAGTGTTACTGTTTTCTGCACAAAAGCGATTCTGCGAAGCAATGTGAACACTTCTGCTTCCCAGGCACAGAGAAGGTGCTAGCAGGGAATTCTCTGCCTGCCTTTCCCCAGTGCTCTGCAAGCTCTCCAGGACAACATAAAATCTGGGGCTCTGTGCTTTCTTTCGTTCTGAACAAGTGTTACTGTTTTCTGCACAAAAGCGATTCTGCGAAGCAATGTGAACAGGCACAGAGAAGGTGCTAGCAGGGAATTCTCTGCCTGCCTTTCCCCAGTGCTCTGCAAGCTCTCCAGGACAACATAAAATCTGGGGCTCTGTGCTTTCTTTCGTTCTGAACAAGTGTTACTGTTTTCTGCACAAAAGCGATTCTGCGAAGCAATGTGAACACTTGTGCTTCCCAGGCACAGAGAAGGTGCTAGCAGGGAATTCTCTGCCTGCCTTTCCCCAGTGCTCTGCAAGCTCTCCAGGACAACATAAAATCTGGGGCTCTGTGCTTTCTTTCGTTCTGAACAAGTGTTACTGTTTTCTGCACAAAAGCGATTCTGCGAAGCAATGTGAACACTTGTGCTTCCCAGGCACAGAGAAGGTGCTAGCAGGGAATTCTCTGCCTGCCTTTCCCCAGTGCTCTGCAAGCTCTCCAGGACAACAGCAAATCTGGGGCTCTGTGCTTTCTTTCGTTCTGAACAAGTGTTACTGTTTTCTGCACAAAAGCGATTCTGCGAAGCAATGTGAACACTTCTGCTTCCCAGGCACAGAGAAGGTGCTAGCAGGGAATTCTCTGCCTGCCTTTCCCCAGTGCTCTGCAAGCTCTCCAGGACAACATAAAATCTGGGGCTCTGTGCTTTCTTTCGTTCTGAACAAGTGTTACTGTTTTCTGCACAAAAGCGATTCTGCGAAGCAATGTGAACAGGCACAGAGAAGGTGCTAGCAGGGAATTCTCTGCCTGCCTTTCCCCAGTGCTCTGCAAGCTCTCCAGGACAACATAAAATCTGGGGCTCTGTGCTTTCTTTCGTTCTGAACAAGTGTTACTGTTTTCTGCACAAAAGCGATTCTGCGAAGCAATGTGAACACTTCTGCTTCCCAGGCACAGAGAAGGTGCTAGCAGGGAATTCTCTGCCTGCCTTTCCCCAGTGCTCTGCAAGCTCTCCAGGACAACATAAAATCTGGGGCTCTCTGCTTTCTTTCGTTCTGAACAAGTGTTACTGTTTTCTGCACAAAAGCGATTCTGCCAAGCAATGTGAACAGGCACAGAGAAGGTGCTAGCAGGGAATTCTCTGCCTGCCTTTCCCCAGTGCTCTGCAAGCTCTCCAGGACAACAGCAAATCTGGGGCTCTGTGCTTTCTTTCATTCTGAACAAGTGTTACTGTTTTCTGCACAAAAGCGATTCTGCGAAGCAATGTGAACACTTGTGCTTCCCAGGCACAGAGAAGGTGCTAGCAGGGAATTCTCTGCCTGCCTTTCCCCAGTGCTCTGCAAGCTCTCCAGGACAACATAAAATCTGGGGCTCTGTGCTTTCTTTCGTTCTGAACAAGTGTTACTGTTTTCTGCACAAAAGCGATTCTGCGAAGCAATGTGAACACTTCTGCTTCCCAGGCACAGAGAAGGTGCTAGCAGGGAATTCTCTGCCTGCCTTTCCCCAGTGCTCTGCAAGCTCTCCAGGACAACAGCAAATCTGGGGCTCTGTGCTTTCTTTCGTTCTGAACAAGTGTTACTGTTTTCTGCACAAAAGCGATTCTGCCAAGCAATGTGAACACTTGTGCTTCCCAGGCACAGAGAAGGTGCTAGCAGGGAATTCTCTGCCTGCCTTTCCCCAGTGCTCTGCAAGCTCTCCAGGACAACATAAAATCTGGGGCTCTGTGCTTTATTTCGTTCTGAACAAGTGTTAGTGTTTTCTGCACAAAAGCAATTCTGGAAGCAATGTGAACACTTGTGCTTCCCAGGCACAGAGAAAGTGC
This sequence comes from Strix uralensis, assembly GCF_047716275.1. Taxonomy (NCBI): domain Eukaryota; kingdom Metazoa; phylum Chordata; class Aves; order Strigiformes; family Strigidae; genus Strix; species Strix uralensis. The sequence goes on from NW_027436933.1 coordinate 28,169, forward strand.
TAGCAGGGAATTCTCTGCCTGCCTTTCCCCAGTGCTCTGCAAGCTCTCCAGGACAACATAAAATCTGGGGCTCTGTGCTTTCTTTCGTTCTGAACAAGTGTTACTGTTTTCTGCACAAAAGCGATTCTGCGAAGCAATGTGAACACTTGTGCTTCCCAGGCACAGAGAAGGTGCTAGCAGGGAATTCTCTGCCTGCCTTTCCCCAGTGCTCTGCAAGCTCTCCAGGACAACATAAAATCTGGGGCTCTGTGCTTTCTTTCGTTCTGAACAAGTGTTACTGTTTTCTGCACAAAAGCGATTCTGCCAAGCAATGTGAACACTTGTGCTTCCCAGGCACAGAGAAGGTGCTAGCAGGGAATTCTCTGCCTGCCTTTCCCCAGTGCTCTGCAAGCTCTCCAGGACAACAGCAAATCTGGGGCTCTGTGCTTTCTTTCGTTCTGAACAAGTGTTACTGTTTTCTGCACAAAAGCGATTCTGCCAAGCAATGTGAACACTTGTGCTTCCCAGGCACAGAGAAGGTGCTAGCAGGGAATTCTCTGCCTGCCTTTCCCCAGTGCTCTGCAAGCTCTCCAGGACAACATAAAATCTGGGGCTCTGTGCTTTATTTCGTTCTGAACAAGTGTTAGTGTTTTCTGCACAAAAGCAATTCTGGAAGCAATGTGAACACTTGTGCTTCCCAGGCACAGAGAAGGTGCTAGCAGGGAATTCTCTGCCTGCCTTTCCCCAGTGCTCTGCAAGCTCTCCAGGACAACATAAAATCTGGGGCTCTGTGCTTTCTTTCGTTCTGAACAAGTGTTACTGTTTTCTGCACAAAAGCGATTCTGCGAAGCAATGTGAACACTTGTGCTTCCCAGGCACAGAGAAGGTGCTAGCAGGGAATTCTCTGCCTGCCTTTCCCCAGTGCTCTGCAAGCTCTCCAGGACAACATAAAATCTGGGGCTCTGTGCTTTCTTTCGTTCTGAACAAGTGTTACTGTTTTCTGCACAAAAGCGATTCTGCCAAGCAATGTGAACACTTGTGCTTCCCAGGCACAGAGAAGGTGCTAGCAGGGAATTCTCTGCCTGCCTTTCCCCAGTGCTCTGCAAGCTCTCCAGGACAACATAAAATCTGGGGCTCTGTGCTTTCTTTCGTTCTGAACAAGTGTTACTGTTTTCTGCACAAAAGCGATTCTGCCAAGCAATGTGAACACTTGTGCTTCCCAGGCACAGAGAAGGTGCTAGCAGGGAATTCTCTGCCTGCCTTTCCCCAGTGCTCTGCAAGCTCTCCAGGACAACATAAAATCTGGGGCTCTGTGCTTTCTTTCGTTCTGAACAAGTGTTACTGTTTTCTGCACAAAAGCGATTCTGCGAAGCAATGTGAACACTTGTGCTTCCCAGGCACAGAGAAGGTGCTAGCAGGGAATTCTCTGCCTGCCTTTCCCCAGTGCTCTGCAAGCTCTCCAGGACAACATAAAATCTGGGGCTCTGTGCTTTCTTTCGTTCTGAACAAGTGTTACTGTTTTCTGCACAAAAGCGATTCTGCCAAGCAATGTGAACACTTGTGCTTCCCAGGCACAGAGAAGGTGCTAGCAGGGAATTCTCTGCCTGCCTTTCCCCAGTGCTCTGCAAGCTCTCCAGGACAACATAAAATCTGGGGCTCTGTGCTTTCTTTCGTTCTGAACAAGTGTTACTGTTTTCTGCACAAAAGCGATTCTGCGAAGCAATGTGAACACTTGTGCTTCCCAGGCACAGAGAAGGTGCTAGCAGGGAATTCTCTGCCTGCCTTTCCCCAGTGCTCTGCAAGCTCTCCAGGACAACATAAAATCTGGGGCTCTGTGCTTTCTTTCGTTCTGAACAAGTGTTACTGTTTTCTGCACAAAAGCGATTCTGCGAAGCAATGTGAACACTTGTGCTTCCCAGGCACAGAGAAGGTGCTAGCAGGGAATTCTCTGCCTGCCTTTCCCCAGTGCTCTGCAAGCTCTCCAGGACAACATAAAATCTGGGGCTCTGTGCTTTCTTTCGTTCTGAACAAGTGTTACTGTTTTCTGCACAAAAGCGATTCTGCGAAGCAATGTGAACACTTCTGCTTCCCAGGCACAGAGAAGGTGCTAGCAGGGAATTCTCTGCCTGCCTTTCCCCAGTGCTCTGCAAGCTCTCCAGGACAACATAAAATCTGGGGCTCTGTGCTTTCTTTCTTCCTGACCAAGTGTTACTGTTTTCTGCACAAAAGCGATTCTGCGAAGCAATGTGAACACTTGTGCTTCCCAGGCACAGAGAAGGTGCTAGCAGGGAATTCTCTGCCTGCCTTTCCCCAGTGCTCTGCAAGCTCTCCAGGACAACATAAAATCTGGGGCTCTGTGCTTTCTTTCGTTCTGAACAAGTGTTACTGTTTTCTGCACAAAAGCGATTCTGCGAAGCAATGTGAACACTTCTGCTTCCCAGGCACAGAGAAGGTGCTAGCAGGGAATTCTCTGCCTGCCTTTCCCCAGTGCTCTGCAAGCTCTCCAGGACAACATAAAATCTGGGGCTCTGTGCTTTCTTTCGTTCTGAACAAGTGTTACTGTTTTCTGCACAAAAGCGATTCTGCCAAGCAATGTGAACACTTCTGCTTCCCAGGCACAGAGAAGGTGCTAGCAGGGAATTCTCTGCCTGCCTTTCCCCAGTGCTCTGCAAGCTCTCCAGGACAACATAAAATCTGGGGCTCTGTGCTTTCTTTCTTCCTGACCAAGTGTTACTGTTTTCTGCACAAAAGCGATTCTGCGAAGCAATGTGAACACTTGTGCTTCCCAGGCACAGAGAAGGTGCTAGCAGGGAATTCTCTGCCTGCCTTTCCCCAGTGCTCTGCAAGCTCTCCAGGACAACAACAAATCTGGGGCTCTGTGCTTTCTTTCGTTCTGAACAAGTGTTACTGTTTTCTGCACAAAAGCGATTCTGCGAAGCAATGTGAACAGGCACAGAGAAGGTGCTAGCAGGGAATTCTCTGCCTGCCTTTCCCCAGTGCTCTGCAAGCTCTCCAGGACAACATAAAATCTGGGGCTCTGTGCTTTCTTTCGTTCTGAACAAGTGTTACTGTTTTCTGCACAAAAGCGATTCTGCGAAGCAATGTGAACACTTGTGCTTCCCAGGCACAGAGAAGGTGCTAGCAGGGAATTCTCTGCCTGCCTTTCCCCAGTGCTCTGCAAGCTCTCCAGGACAACATAAAATCTGGGGCTCTGTGCTTTCTTTCTTCCTGACCAAGAGTTACTGTTTTCTGCACAAAAGCGATTCTGCGAAGCAATGTGAACACTTGTGCTTCCCAGGCACAGAGAAGGTGCTAGCAGGGAATTCTCTGCCTGCCTTTCCCCAGTGCTCTGCAAGCTCTCCAGGACAACATAAAATCTGGGGCTCTGTGCTTTCTTTCGTTCTGAACAAGTGTTACTGTTTTCTGCACAAAAGCGATTCTGCGAAGCAATGTGAACACTTGTGCTTCCCAGGCACAGAGAAGGTGCTAGCAGGGAATTCTCTGCCTGCCTTTCCCCAGTGCTCTGCAAGCTCTCCAGGACAACAGCAAATCTGGGGCTCTGTGCTTTCTTTCGTTCTGAACAAGTGTTACTGTTTTCTGCACAAAAGCGATTCTGCGAAGCAATGTGAACACTTGTGCTTCCCAGGCACAGAGAAGGTGCTAGCAGGGAATTCTCTGCCTGCCTTTCCCCAGTGCTCTGCAAGCTCTCCAGGACAACATAAAATCTGGGGCTCTGTGCTTTCTTTCGTTCTGAACAAGTGTTACTGTTTTCTGCACAAAAGCGATTCTGCGAAGCAATGTGAACACTTCTGCTTCCCAGGCACAGAGAAGGTGCTAGCAGGGAATTCTCTGCCTGCCTTTCCCCAGTGCTCTGCAAGCTCTCCAGGACAACATAAAATCTGGGGCTCTGTGCTTTCTTTCTTCCTGACCAAGAGTTACTGTTTTCTGCACAAAAGCGATTCTGCGAAGCAATGTGAACACTTGTGCTTCCCAGGCACAGAGAAGGTGCTAGCAGGGAATTCTCTGCCTGCCTTTCCCCAGTGCTCTGCAAGCTCTCCAGGACAACATAAAATCTGGGGCTCTGTGCTTTCTTTCGTTCTGAACAAGTGTTACTGTTTTCTGCACAAAAGCGATTCTGCCAAGCAATGTGAACACTTCTGCTTCCCAGGCACAGAGAAGGTGCTAGCAGGGAATTCTCTGCCTGCCTTTCCCCAGTGCTCTGCAAGCTCTCCAGGACAACATAAAATCTGGGGCTCTGTGCTTTCTTTCTTCCTGACCAAGAGTTACTGTTTTCTGCACAAAAGCGATTCTGCGAAGCAATGTGAACACTTGTGCTTCCCAGGCACAGAGAAGGTGCTAGCAGGGAATTCTCTGCCTGCCTTTCCCCAGTGCTCTGCAAGCTCTCCAGGACAACATAAAATCTGGGGCTCTGTGCTTTCTTTCGTTCTGAACAAGTGTTACTGTTTTCTGCACAAAAGCGATTCTGCCAAGCAATGTGAACACTTGTGCTTCCCAGGCACAGAGAAGGTGCTAGCAGGGAATTCTCTGCCTGCCTTTCCCCAGTGCTCTGCAAGCTCTCCAGGACAACATAAAATCTGGGGCTCTGTGCTTTCTTTCGTTCTGAACAAGTGTTACTGTTTTCTGCACAAAAGCGATTCTGCGAAGCAATGTGAACACTTCTGCTTCCCAGGCACAGAGAAGGTGCTAGCAGGGAATTCTCTGCCTGCCTTTCCCCAGTGCTCTGCAAGCTCTCCAGGACAACAGCAAATCTGGGGCTCTGTGCTTTCTTTCGTTCTGAACAAGTGTTACTGTTTTCTGCACAAAAGCGATTCTGCGAAGCAATGTGAACACTTGTGCTTCCCAGGCACAGAGAAGGTGCTAGCAGGGAATTCTCTGCCTGCCTTTCCCCAGTGCTCTGCAAGCTCTCCAGGACAACATAAAATCTGGGGCTCTGTGCTTTCTTTCGTTCTGAACAAGTGTTACTGTTTTCTGCACAAAAGCGATTCTGCGAAGCAATGTGAACACTTGTGCTTCCCAGGCACAGAGAAGGTGCTAGCAGGGAATTCTCTGCCTGCCTTTCCCCAGTGCTCTGCAAGCTCTCCAGGACAACATAAAATCTGGGGCTCTGTGCTTTCTTTCTTCCTGACCAAGAGTTACTGTTTTCTGCACAAAAGCGATTCTGCGAAGCAATGTGAACACTTGTGCTTCCCAGGCACAGAGAAGGTGCTAGCAGGGAATTCTCTGCCTGCCTTTCCCCAGTGCTCTGCAAGCTCTCCAGGACAACAGCAAATCTGGGGCTCTGTGCTTTCTTTCGTTCTGAACAAGTGTTACTGTTTTCTGCACAAAAGCGATTCTGCGAAGCAATGTGAACACTTGTGCTTCCCAGGCACAGAGAAGGTGCTAGCAGGGAATTCTCTGCCTGCCTTTCCCCAGTGCTCTGCAAGCTCTCCAGGACAACATAAAATCTGGGGCTCTGTGCTTTCTTTCTTCCTGACCAAGAGTTACTGTTTTCTGCACAAAAGCGATTCTGCGAAGCAATGTGAACACTTGTGCTTCCCAGGCACAGAGAAGGTGCTAGCAGGGAATTCTCTGCCTGCCTTTCCCCAGTGCTCTGCAAGCTCTCCAGGACAACAGCAAATCTGGGGCTCTGTGCTTTCTTTCGTTCTGAACAAGTGTTACTGTTTTCTGCACAAAAGCGATTCTGCGAAGCAATGTGAACACTTGTGCTTCCCAGGCACAGAGAAGGTGCTAGCAGGGAATTCTCTGCCTGCCTTTCCCCAGTGCTCTGCAAGCTCTCCAGGACAACATAAAATCTGGGGCTCTGTGCTTTCTTTCGTTCTGAACAAGTGTTACTGTTTTCTGCACAAAAGCGATTCTGCGAAGCAATGTGAACAGGCACAGAGAAGGTGCTAGCAGGGAATTCTCTGCCTGCCTTTCCCCAGTGCTCTGCAAGGTCTCCAGGACAACATAAAATCTGGGGCTCTGTGCTTTCTTTCGTTCTGAACAAGTGTTACTGTTTTCTGCACAAAAGCGATTCTGCGAAGCAATGTGAACACTTCTGCTTCCCAGGCACAGAGAAGGTGCTAGCAGGGAATTCTCTGCCTGCCTTTCCCCAGTGCTCTGCAAGCTCTCCAGGACAACAGCAAATCTGGGGCTCTGTGCTTTCTTTCGTTCTGAACAAGTGTTACTGTTTTCTGCACAAAAGCGATTCTGCGAAGCAATGTGAACACTTGTGCTTCCCAGGCACAGAGAAGGTGCTAGCAGGGAATTCTCTGCCTGCCTTTCCCCAGTGCTCTGCAAGCTCTCCAGGACAACATAAAATCTGGGGCTCTGTGCTTTCTTTCTTCCTGACCAAGAGTTACTGTTTTCTGCACAAAAGCGATTCTGCGAAGCAATGTGAACACTTGTGCTTCCCAGGCACAGAGAAGGTGCTAGCAGGGAATTCTCTGCCTGCCTTTCCCCAGTGCTCTGCAAGCTCTCCAGGACAACAGCAAATCTGGGGCTCTGTGCTTTCTTTCGTTCTGAACAAGTGTTACTGTTTTCTGCACAAAAGCGATTCTGCGAAGCAATGTGAACACTTCTGCTTCCCAGGCACAGAGAAGGTGCTAGCAGGGAATTCTCTGCCTGCCTTTCCCCAGTGCTCTGCAAGCTCTCCAGGACAACATAAAATCTGGGGCTCTGTGCTTTCTTTCGTTCTGAACAAGTGTTACTGTTTTCTGCACAAAAGCGATTCTGCGAAGCAATGTGAACAGGCACAGAGAAGGTGCTAGCAGGGAATTCTCTGCCTGCCTTTCCCCAGTGCTCTGCAAGCTCTCCAGGACAACATAAAATCTGGGGCTCTGTGCTTTCTTTCGTTCTGAACAAGTGTTACTGTTTTCTGCACAAAAGCGATTCTGCGAAGCAATGTGAACACTTGTGCTTCCCAGGCACAGAGAAGGTGCTAGCAGGGAATTCTCTGCCTGCCTTTCCCCAGTGCTCTGCAAGCTCTCCAGGACAACATAAAATCTGGGGCTCTGTGCTTTCTTTCGTTCTGAACAAGTGTTACTGTTTTCTGCACAAAAGCGATTCTGCGAAGCAATGTGAACACTTGTGCTTCCCAGGCACAGAGAAGGTGCTAGCAGGGAATTCTCTGCCTGCCTTTCCCCAGTGCTCTGCAAGCTCTCCAGGACAACAGCAAATCTGGGGCTCTGTGCTTTCTTTCGTTCTGAACAAGTGTTACTGTTTTCTGCACAAAAGCGATTCTGCGAAGCAATGTGAACACTTCTGCTTCCCAGGCACAGAGAAGGTGCTAGCAGGGAATTCTCTGCCTGCCTTTCCCCAGTGCTCTGCAAGCTCTCCAGGACAACATAAAATCTGGGGCTCTGTGCTTTCTTTCGTTCTGAACAAGTGTTACTGTTTTCTGCACAAAAGCGATTCTGCGAAGCAATGTGAACAGGCACAGAGAAGGTGCTAGCAGGGAATTCTCTGCCTGCCTTTCCCCAGTGCTCTGCAAGCTCTCCAGGACAACATAAAATCTGGGGCTCTGTGCTTTCTTTCGTTCTGAACAAGTGTTACTGTTTTCTGCACAAAAGCGATTCTGCGAAGCAATGTGAACACTTCTGCTTCCCAGGCACAGAGAAGGTGCTAGCAGGGAATTCTCTGCCTGCCTTTCCCCAGTGCTCTGCAAGCTCTCCAGGACAACATAAAATCTGGGGCTCTCTGCTTTCTTTCGTTCTGAACAAGTGTTACTGTTTTCTGCACAAAAGCGATTCTGCCAAGCAATGTGAACAGGCACAGAGAAGGTGCTAGCAGGGAATTCTCTGCCTGCCTTTCCCCAGTGCTCTGCAAGCTCTCCAGGACAACAGCAAATCTGGGGCTCTGTGCTTTCTTTCATTCTGAACAAGTGTTACTGTTTTCTGCACAAAAGCGATTCTGCGAAGCAATGTGAACACTTGTGCTTCCCAGGCACAGAGAAGGTGCTAGCAGGGAATTCTCTGCCTGCCTTTCCCCAGTGCTCTGCAAGCTCTCCAGGACAACATAAAATCTGGGGCTCTGTGCTTTCTTTCGTTCTGAACAAGTGTTACTGTTTTCTGCACAAAAGCGATTCTGCGAAGCAATGTGAACACTTCTGCTTCCCAGGCACAGAGAAGGTGCTAGCAGGGAATTCTCTGCCTGCCTTTCCCCAGTGCTCTGCAAGCTCTCCAGGACAACAGCAAATCTGGGGCTCTGTGCTTTCTTTCGTTCTGAACAAGTGTTACTGTTTTCTGCACAAAAGCGATTCTGCGAAGCAATGTGAACACTTGTGCTTCCCAGGCACAGAGAAGGTGCTAGCAGGGAATTCTCTGCCTGCCTTTCCCCAGTGCTCTGCAAGCTCTCCAGGACAACATAAAATCTGGGGCTCTGTGCTTTATTTCGTTCTGAACAAGTGTTAGTGTTTTCTGCACAAAAGCAATTCTGGAAGCAATGTGAACACTTGTGCTTCCCAGGCACAGAGAAAGTGCTAGCAGGGAATTCTCTGCCTGCCTTTCCCCAGTGCTCTGCAAGCTCTCCAGGACAACATAAAATCTGGGGCTCTGTGCTTTCTTTCGTTCTGAACAAGTGTTACTGTTTTCTGCACAAAAGCGATTCTGCGAAGCAATGTGAACACTTGTGCTTCCCAGGCACAGAGAAGGTGCTAGCAGGGAATTCTCTGCCTGCCTTTCCCCAGTGCTCTGCAAGCTCTCCAGGACAACATAAAATCTGGGGCTCTGTGCTTTCTTTCGTTCTGAACAAGTGTTACTGTTTTCTGCACAAAAGCGATTCTGCCAAGCAATGTGAACACTTGTGCTTCCCAGGCACAGAGAAGGTGCTAGCAGGGAATTCTCTGCCTGCCTTTCCCCAGTGCTCTGCAAGCTCTCCAGGACAACAGCAAATCTGGGGCTCTGTGCTTTCTTTCGTTCTGAACAAGTGTTACTGTTTTCTGCACAAAAGCGATTCTGCCAAGCAATGTGAACACTTGTGCTTCCCAGGCACAGAGAAGGTGCTAGCAGGGAATTCTCTGCCTGCCTTTCCCCAGTGCTCTGCAAGCTCTCCAGGACAACATAAAATCTGGGGCTCTGTGCTTTATTTCGTTCTGAACAAGTGTTAGTGTTTTCTGCACAAAAGCAATTCTGGAAGCAATGTGAACACTTGTGCTTCCCAGGCACAGAGAAGGTGCTAGCAGGGAATTCTCTGCCTGCCTTTCCCCAGTGCTCTGCAAGCTCTCCAGGACAACATAAAATCTGGGGCTCTGTGCTTTCTTTCGTTCTGAACAAGTGTTACTGTTTTCTGCACAAAAGCGATTCTGCGAAGCAATGTGAACACTTGTGCTTCCCAGGCACAGAGAAGGTGCTAGCAGGGAATTCTCTGCCTGCCTTTCCCCAGTGCTCTGCAAGCTCTCCAGGACAACATAAAATCTGGGGCTCTGTGCTTTCTTTCGTTCTGAACAAGTGTTACTGTTTTCTGCACAAAAGCGATTCTGCCAAGCAATGTGAACACTTGTGCTTCCCAGGCACAGAGAAGGTGCTAGCAGGGAATTCTCTGCCTGCCTTTCCCCAGTGCTCTGCAAGCTCTCCAGGACAACATAAAATCTGGGGCTCTGTGCTTTCTTTCGTTCTGAACAAGTGTTACTGTTTTCTGCACAAAAGCGATTCTGCCAAGCAATGTGAACACTTGTGCTTCCCAGGCACAGAGAAGGTGCTAGCAGGGAATTCTCTGCCTGCCTTTCCCCAGTGCTCTGCAAGCTCTCCAGGACAACATAAAATCTGGGGCTCTGTGCTTTCTTTCGTTCTGAACAAGTGTTACTGTTTTCTGCACAAAAGCGATTCTGCGAAGCAATGTGAACACTTGTGCTTCCCAGGCACAGAGAAGGTGCTAGCAGGGAATTCTCTGCCTGCCTTTCCCCAGTGCTCTGCAAGCTCTCCAGGACAACATAAAATCTGGGGCTCTGTGCTTTCTTTCGTTCTGAACAAGTGTTACTGTTTTCTGCACAAAAGCGATTCTGCCAAGCAATGTGAACACTTGTGCTTCCCAGGCACAGAGAAGGTGCTAGCAGGGAATTCTCTGCCTGCCTTTCCCCAGTGCTCTGCAAGCTCTCCAGGACAACATAAAATCTGGGGCTCTGTGCTTTCTTTCGTTCTGAACAAGTGTTACTGTTTTCTGCACAAAAGCGATTCTGCGAAGCAATGTGAACACTTGTGCTTCCCAGGCACAGAGAAGGTGCTAGCAGGGAATTCTCTGCCTGCCTTTCCCCAGTGCTCTGCAAGCTCTCCAGGACAACATAAAATCTGGGGCTCTGTGCTTTCTTTCGTTCTGAACAAGTGTTACTGTTTTCTGCACAAAAGCGATTCTGCGAAGCAATGTGAACACTTGTGCTTCCCAGGCACAGAGAAGGTGCTAGCAGGGAATTCTCTGCCTGCCTTTCCCCAGTGCTCTGCAAGCTCTCCAGGACAACATAAAATCTGGGGCTCTGTGCTTTCTTTCGTTCTGAACAAGTGTTACTGTTTTCTGCACAAAAGCGATTCTGCGAAGCAATGTGAACACTTGTGCTTCCCAGGCACAGAGAAGGTGCTAGCAGGGAATTCTCTGCCTGCCTTTCCCCAGTGCTCTGCAAGCTCTCCAGGACAACATAAAATCTGGGGCTCTGTGCTTTCTTTCTTCCTGACCAAGTGTTACTGTTTTCTGCACAAAAGCGATTCTGCGAAGCAATGTGAACACTTGTGCTTCCCAGGCACAGAGAAGGTGCTAGCAGGGAATTCTCTGCCTGCCTTTCCCCAGTGCTCTGCAAGCTCTCCAGGACAACATAAAATCTGGGGCTCTGTGCTTTCTTTCGTTCTGAACAAGTGTTACTGTTTTCTGCACAAAAGCGATTCTGCGAAGCAATGTGAACACTTCTGCTTCCCAGGCACAGAGAAGGTGCTAGCAGGGAATTCTCTGCCTGCCTTTCCCCAGTGCTCTGCAAGCTCTCCAGGACAACATAAAATCTGGGGCTCTGTGCTTTCTTTCGTTCTGAACAAGTGTTACTGTTTTCTGCACAAAAGCGATTCTGCCAAGCAATGTGAACACTTCTGCTTCCCAGGCACAGAGAAGGTGCTAGCAGGGAATTCTCTGCCTGCCTTTCCCCAGTGCTCTGCAAGCTCTCCAGGACAACATAAAATCTGGGGCTCTGTGCTTTCTTTCTTCCTGACCAAGTGTTACTGTTTTCTGCACAAAAGCGATTCTGCGAAGCAATGTGAACACTTGTGCTTCCCAGGCACAGAGAAGGTGCTAGCAGGGAATTCTCTGCCTGCCTTTCCCCAGTGCTCTGCAAGCTCTCCAGGACAACAACAAATCTGGGGCTCTGTGCTTTCTTTCGTTCTGAACAAGTGTTACTGTTTTCTGCACAAAAGCGATTCTGCGAAGCAATGTGAACAGGCACAGAGAAGGTGCTAGCAGGGAATTCTCTGCCTGCCTTTCCCCAGTGCTCTGCAAGCTCTCCAGGACAACATAAAATCTGGGGCTCTGTGCTTTCTTTCGTTCTGAACAAGTGTTACTGTTTTCTGCACAAAAGCGATTCTGCGAAGCAATGTGAACACTTGTGCTTCCCAGGCACAGAGAAGGTGCTAGCAGGGAATTCTCTGCCTGCCTTTCCCCAGTGCTCTGCAAGCTCTCCAGGACAACATAAAATCTGGGGCTCTGTGCTTTCTTTCTTCCTGACCAAGAGTTACTGTTTTCTGCACAAAAGCGATTCTGCGAAGCAATGTGAACACTTGTGCTTCCCAGGCACAGAGAAGGTGCTAGCAGGGAATTCTCTGCCTGCCTTTCCCCAGTGCTCTGCAAGCTCTCCAGGACAACATAAAATCTGGGGCTCTGTGCTTTCTTTCGTTCTGAACAAGTGTTACTGTTTTCTGCACAAAAGCGATTCTGCGAAGCAATGTGAACACTTGTGCTTCCCAGGCACAGAGAAGGTGCTAGCAGGGAATTCTCTGCCTGCCTTTCCCCAGTGCTCTGCAAGCTCTCCAGGACAACAGCAAATCTGGGGCTCTGTGCTTTCTTTCGTTCTGAACAAGTGTTACTGTTTTCTGCACAAAAGCGATTCTGCGAAGCAATGTGAACACTTGTGCTTCCCAGGCACAGAGAAGGTGCTAGCAGGGAATTCTCTGCCTGCCTTTCCCCAGTGCTCTGCAAGCTCTCCAGGACAACATAAAATCTGGGGCTCTGTGCTTTCTTTCGTTCTGAACAAGTGTTACTGTTTTCTGCACAAAAGCGATTCTGCGAAGCAATGTGAACACTTCTGCTTCCCAGGCACAGAGAAGGTGCTAGCAGGGAATTCTCTGCCTGCCTTTCCCCAGTGCTCTGCAAGCTCTCCAGGACAACATAAAATCTGGGGCTCTGTGCTTTCTTTCTTCCTGACCAAGAGTTACTGTTTTCTGCACAAAAGCGATTCTGCGAAGCAATGTGAACACTTGTGCTTCCCAGGCACAGAGAAGGTGCTAGCAGGGAATTCTCTGCCTGCCTTTCCCCAGTGCTCTGCAAGCTCTCCAGGACAACATAAAATCTGGGGCTCTGTGCTTTCTTTCGTTCTGAACAAGTGTTACTGTTTTCTGCACAAAAGCGATTCTGCCAAGCAATGTGAACACTTCTGCTTCCCAGGCACAGAGAAGGTGCTAGCAGGGAATTCTCTGCCTGCCTTTCCCCAGTGCTCTGCAAGCTCTCCAGGACAACATAAAATCTGGGGCTCTGTGCTTTCTTTCTTCCTGACCAAGAGTTACTGTTTTCTGCACAAAAGCGATTCTGCGAAGCAATGTGAACACTTGTGCTTCCCAGGCACAGAGAAGGTGCTAGCAGGGAATTCTCTGCCTGCCTTTCCCCAGTGCTCTGCAAGCTCTCCAGGACAACAGCAAATCTGGGGCTCTGTGCTTTCTTTCGTTCTGAACAAGTGTTACTGTTTTCTGCACAAAAGCGATTCTGCCAAGCAATGTGAACACTTGTGCTTCCCAGGCACAGAGAAGGTGCTAGCAGGGAATTCTCTGCCTGCCTTTCCCCAGTGCTCTGCAAGCTCTCCAGGACAACATAAAATCTGGGGCTCTGTGCTTTCTTTCGTTCTGAACAAGTGTTACTGTTTTCTGCACAAAAGCGATTCTGCGAAGCAATGTGAACACTTCTGCTTCTCAGGCACAGAGAAGGTGCTAGCAGGGAATTCTCTGCCTGCCTTTCCCCAGTGCTCTGCAAGCTCTCCAGGACAACATAAAATCTGGGGCTCTGTGCTTTCTTTCGTTCTGACCAAGTGTTACTGTTTTCTGCACAAAAGCGATTCTGCGAAGCAATGTGAACACTTGTGCTTCCCAGGCACAGAGAAGGTGCTAGCAGGGAATTCTCTGCCTGCCTTTCCCCAGTGCTCTGCAAGCTCTCCAGGACAACATAAAATCTGGGGCTCTGTGCTTTCTTTCTTCCTGACCAAGAGTTACTGTTTTCTGCACAAAAGCGATTCTGCGAAGCAATGTGAACACTTGTGCTTCCCAGGCACAGAGAAGGTGCTAGCAGGGAATTCTCTGCCTGCCTTTCCCCAGTGCTCTGCAAGCTCTCCAGGACAACATAAAATCTGGGGCTCTGTGCTTTCTTTCGTTCTGAACAAGTGTTACTGTTTTCTGCACAAAAGCGATTCTGCGAAGCAATGTGAACACTTGTGCTTCCCAGGCACAGAGAAGGTGCTAGCAGGGAATTCTCTGCCTGCCTTTCCCCAGTGCTCTGCAAGCTCTCCAGGACAACATAAAATCTGGGGCTCTGTGCTTTCTTTCGTTCTGAACAAGTGTTACTGTTTTCTGCACAAAAGCGATTCTGCGAAGCAATGTGAACACTTGTGCTTCCCAGGCACAGAGAAGGTGCTAGCAGGGAATTCTCTGCCTGCCTTTCCCCAGTGCTCTGCAAGCTCTCCAGGACAACATAAAATCTGGGGCTCTGTGCTTTCTTTCTTCCTGACCAAGAGTTACTGTTTTCTGCACAAAAGCGATTCTGCGAAGCAATGTGAACACTTGTGCTTCCCAGGCACACAGAAGGTGCTAGCAGGGAATTCTCTGCCTGCCTTTCCCCAGTGCTCTGCAAGCTCTCCAGGACAACAGCAAATCTGGGGCTCTGTGCTTTCTTTCGTTCTGAACAAGTGTTACTGTTTTCTGCACAAAAGCGATTCTGCGAAGCAATGTGAACACTTGTGCTTCCCAGGCACAGAGAAGGTGCTAGCAGGGAATTCTCTGCCTGCCTTTCCCCAGTGCTCTGCAAGCTCTCCAGGACAACATAAAATCTGGGGCTCTGTGCTTTCTTTCTTCCTGACCAAGAGTTACTGTTTTCTGCACAAAAGCGATTCTGCGAAGCAATGTGAACACTTGTGCTTCCCAGGCACAGAGAAGGTGCTAGCAGGGAATTCTCTGCCTGCCTTTCCCCAGTGCTCTGCAAGCTCTCCAGGACAACAGCAAATCTGGGGCTCTGTGCTTTCTTTCGTTCTGAACAAGTGTTACTGTTTTCTGCACAAAAGCGATTCTGCCAAGCAATGTGAACACTTGTGCTTCCCAGGCACAGAGAAGGTGCTAGCAGGGAATTCTCTGCCTGCCTTTCCCCAGTGCTCTGCAAGCTCTCCAGGACAACATAAAATCTGGGGCTCTGTGCTTTCTTTCGTTCTGAACAAGTGTTACTGTTTTCTGCACAAAAGCGATTCTGCGAAGCAATGTGAACACTTCTGCTTCCCAGGCACAGAGAAGGTGCTAGCAGGGAATTCTCTGCCTGCCTTTCCCCAGTGCTCTGCAAGCTCTCCAGGACAACATAAAATCTGGGGCTCTGTGCTTTCTTTCGTTCTGAACAAGTGTTACTGTTTTCTGCACAAAAGCGATTCTGCGAAGCAATGTGAACACTTGTGCTTCCCAGGCACAGAGAAGGTGCTAGCAGGGAATTCTCTGCCTGCCTTTCCCCAGTGCTCTGCAAGCTCTCCAGGACAACATAAAATCTGGGGCTCTGTGCTTTCTTTCTTCCTGACCAAGAGTTACTGTTTTCTGCACAAAAGCGATTCTGCGAAGCAATGTGAACACTTGTGCTTCCCAGGCACAGAGAAGGTGCTAGCAGGGAATTCTCTGCCTGCCTTTCCCCAGTGCTCTGCAAGCTCTCCAGGACAACATAAAATCTGGGGCTCTGTGCTTTCTTTCGTTCTGAACAAGTGTTACTGTTTTCTGCACAAAAGCGATTCTGCGAAGCAATGTGAACACTTGTGCTTCCCAGGCACAGAGAAGGTGCTAGCAGGGAATTCTCTGCCTGCCTTTCCCCAGTGCTCTGCAAGCTCTCCAGGACAACAGCAAATCTGGGGCTCTGTGCTTTCTTTCGTTCTGAACAAGTGTTACTGTTTTCTGCACAAAAGCGATTCTGCGAAGCAATGTGAACACTTGTGCTTCCCAGGCACAGAGAAGGTGCTAGCAGGGAATTCTCTGCCTGCCTTTCCCCAGTGCTCTGCAAGCTCTCCAGGACAACATAAAATCTGGGGCTCTGTGCTTTCTTTCTTCCTGACCAAGAGTTACTGTTTTCTGCACAAAAGCGATTCTGCGAAGCAATGTGAACACTTGTGCTTCCCAGGCACAGAGAAGGTGCTAGCAGGGAATTCTCTGCCTGCCTTTCCCCAGTGCTCTGCAAGCTCTCCAGGACAACAGCAAATCTGGGGCTCTGTGCTTTCTTTCGTTCTGAACAAGTGTTACTGTTTTCTGCACAAAAGCGATTCTGCGAAGCAATGTGAACACTTCTGCTTCCCAGGCACAGAGAAGGTGCTAGCAGGGAATTCTCTGCCTGCCTTTCCCCAGTGCTCTGCAAGCTCTCCAGGACAACATAAAATCTGGGGCTCTGTGCTTTCTTTCGTTCTGAACAAGTGTTACTGTTTTCTGCACAAAAGCGATTCTGCGAAGCAATGTGAACAGGCACAGAGAAGGTGCTAGCAGGGAATTCTCTGCCTGCCTTTCCCCAGTGCTCTGCAAGGTCTCCAGGACAACATAAAATCTGGGGCTCTGTGCTTTCTTTCGTTCTGAACAAGTGTTACTGTTTTCTGCACAAAAGCGATTCTGCGAAGCAATGTGAACACTTGTGTTTCCCAGGCACAGAGAAGGTGCTAGCAGGGAATTCTCTGCCTGCCTTTCCCCAGTGCTCTGCAAGCTCTCCAGGACAACATAAAATCTGGGGCTCTGTGCTTTCTTTCGTTCTGAACAAGTGTTACTGTTTTCTGCACAAAAGCGATTCTGCCAAGCAATGTGAACACTTGTGCTTCCCAGGCACAGAGAAGGTGCTAGCAGGGAATTCTCTGCCTGCCTTTCCCCAGTGCTCTGCAAGCTCTCCAGGACAACATAAAATCTGGGGCTCTGTGCTTTCTTTCGTTCTGAACAAGTGTTACTGTTTTCTGCACAAAAGCGATTCTGCGAAGCAATGTGAACACTTGTGCTTCCCAGGCACAGAGAAGGTG
Source organism: Strix uralensis (assembly GCF_047716275.1). NCBI lineage: Eukaryota > Metazoa > Chordata > Aves > Strigiformes > Strigidae > Strix > Strix uralensis. The sequence continues at coordinate 44,604 of NW_027436933.1, forward strand.
CTAGCAGGGAATTCTCTGCCTGCCTTTCCCCAGTGCTCTGCAAGCTCTCCAGGACAACATAAAATCTGGGGCTCTGTGCTTTCTTTCGTTCTGAACAAGTGTTACTGTTTTCTGCACAAAAGCGATTCTGCGAAGCAATGTGAACACTTGTGCTTCCCAGGCACAGAGAAGGTGCTAGCAGGGAATTCTCTGCCTGCCTTTCCCCAGTGCTCTGCAAGCTCTCCAGGACAACATAAAATCTGGGGCTCTGTGCTTTCTTTCTTCCTGACCAAGAGTTACTGTTTTCTGCACAAAAGCGATTCTGCGAAGCAATGTGAACACTTGTGCTTCCCAGGCACAGAGAAGGTGCTAGCAGGGAATTCTCTGCCTGCCTTTCCCCAGTGCTCTGCAAGCTCTCCAGGACAACATAAAATCTGGGGCTCTGTGCTTTCTTTCGTTCTGAACAAGTGTTACTGTTTTCTGCACAAAAGCGATTCTGCCAAGCAATGTGAACACTTCTGCTTCCCAGGCACAGAGAAGGTGCTAGCAGGGAATTCTCTGCCTGCCTTTCCCCAGTGCTCTGCAAGCTCTCCAGGACAACATAAAATCTGGGGCTCTGTGCTTTCTTTCGTTCTGAACAAGTGTTACTGTTTTCTGCACAAAAGCGATTCTGCGAAGCAATGTGAACACTTGTGCTTCCCAGGCACAGAGAAGGTGCTAGCAGGGAATTCTCTGCCTGCCTTTCCCCAGTGCTCTGCAAGCTCTCCAGGACAACAGCAAATCTGGGGCTCTGTGCTTTCTTTCGTTCTGAACAAGTGTTACTGTTTTCTGCACAAAAGCGATTCTGCGAAGCAATGTGAACACTTCTGCTTCCCAGGCACAGAGAAGGTGCTAGGAGGGAATTCTCTGCCTGCCTTTCCCCAGTGCTCTGCAAGCTCTCCAGGACAACATAAAATCTGGGGCTCTGTGCTTTCTTTCTTCCTGACCAAGTGTTACTGTTTTCTGCACAAAAGCGATTCTGCGAAGCAATGTGAACACTTGTGCTTCCCAGGCACAGAGAAGGTGCTAGCAGGGAATTCTCTGCCTGCCTTTCCCCAGTGCTCTGCAAGCTCTCCAGGACAACATAAAATCTGGGGCTCTGTGCTTTCTTTCGTTCTGAACAAGTGTTACTGTTTTCTGCACAAAAGCGATTCTGCGAAGCAATGTGAACACTTGTGCTTCCCAGGCACAGAGAAGGTGCTAGCAGGGAATTCTCTGCCTGCCTTTCCCCAGTGCTCTGCAAGCTCTCCAGGACAACAGCAAATCTGGGGCTCTGTGCTTTCTTTAGTTCTGAACAAGTGTTACTGTTTTCTGCACAAAAGCGATTCTGCGAAGCAATGTGAACAGGCACAGAGAAGGTGCTAGCAGGGAATTCTCTGCCTGCCTTTCCCCAGTGCTCTGCAAGCTCTCCAGGACAACAACAAATCTGGGGCTCTGTGCTTTCTTTCGTTCTGAACAAGTGTTACTGTTTTCTGCACAAAAGCGATTCTGCGAAGCAATGTGAACACTTGTGCTTCCCAGGCACAGAGAAGGTGCTAGCAGGGAATTCTCTGCCTGCCTTTCCCCAGTGCTCTGCAAGGTCTCCAGGACAACATAAAATCTGGGGCTCTGTGCTTTCTTTCGTTCTGAACAAGTGTTACTGTTTTCTGCACAAAAGCGATTCTGCGAAGCAATGTGAACACTTCTGCTTCCCAGGCACAGAGAAGGTGCTAGCAGGGAATTCTCTGCCTGCCTTTCCCCAGTGCTCTGCAAGCTCTCCAGGACAACATAAAATCTGGGGCTCTCTGCTTTCTTTCGTTCTGAACAAGTGTTACTGTTTTCTGCACAAAAGCGATTCTGCGAAGCAATGTGAACACTTGTGCTTCCCAGGCACAGAGAAGGTGCTAGCAGGGAATTCTCTGCCTGCCTTTCCCCAGTGCTCTGCAAGCTCTCCAGGACAACATAAAATCTGGGGCTCTGTGCTTTCTTTCGTTCTGAACAAGTGTTACTGTTTTCTGCACAAAAGCGATTCTGCGAAGCAATGTGAACAGGCACAGAGAAGGTGCTAGCAGGGAATTCTCTGCCTGCCTTTCCCCAGTGCTCTGCAAGCTCTCCAGGACAACATAAAATCTGGGGCTCTGTGCTTTCTTTCATTCTGAACAAGTGTTAATGTTTTCTGCACAAAAGCGATTCTGCGAAGCAATGTGAACACTTCTGCTTCCCAGGCACACAGAAGGTGCTAGCAGGGAATTCTCTGCCTGCATTTCCCCAGTGCTCTGCAAGCTCTCCAGGACAACATAAAATCTGGGGCTCTGTGCTTTCTTTCTTCCTGACCAAGTGTTACTGTTTTCTGCACAAAAGCGATTCTGCGAAGCAATGTGAACACTTCTGCTTCCCAGGCACACAGAAGGTGCTAGCAGGGAATTCTCTGCCTGCCTTTCCCCAGTGCTCTGCAAGCTCTCCAGGACAACAGCAAATCTGGGGCTCTGTGCTTTCTTTCGTTCTGAACAAGTGTTACTGTTTTCTGCACAAAAGCGATTCTGCGAAGCAATGTGAACACTTGTGCTTCCCAGGCACAGAGAAGGTGCTAGCAGGGAATTCTCTGCCTGCCTTTCCCCAGTGCTCTGCAAGCTCTCCAGGACAACATAAAATCTGGGGCTCTGTGCTTTCTTTCTTCCTGACCAAGAGTTACTGTTTTCTGCACAAAAGCGATTCTGCGAAGCAATGTGAACACTTGTGCTTCCCAGGCACAGAGAAGGTGCTAGCAGGGAATTCTCTGCCTGCCTTTCCCCAGTGCTCTGCAAGCTCTCCAGGACAACAGCAAATCTGGGGCTCTGTGCTTTCTTTCGTTCTGAACAAGTGTTACTGTTTTCTGCACAAAAGCGATTCTGCGAAGCAATGTGAACACTTCTGCTTCCCAGGCACAGAGAAGGTGCTAGCAGGGAATTCTCTGCCTGCCTTTCCCCAGTGCTCTGCAAGCTCTCCAGGACAACATAAAATCTGGGGCTCTGTGCTTTCTTTCGTTCTGAACAAGTGTTACTGTTTTCTGCACAAAAGCGATTCTGCGAAGCAATGTGAACAGGCACAGAGAAGGTGCTAGCAGGGAATTCTCTGCCTGCCTTTCCCCAGTGCTCTGCAAGCTCTCCAGGACAACATAAAATCTGGGGCTCTGTGCTTTCTTTCGTTCTGAACAAGTGTTACTGTTTTCTGCACAAAAGCGATTCTGCGAAGCAATGTGAACACTTCTGCTTCCCAGGCACAGAGAAGGTGCTAGCAGGGAATTCTCTGCCTGCCTTTCCCCAGTGCTCTGCAAGCTCTCCAGGACAACATAAAATCTGGGGCTCTGTGCTTTCTTTCGTTCTGAACAAGTGTTACTGTTTTCTGCACAAAAGCGATTCTGCGAAGCAATGTGAACACTTGTGCTTCCCAGGCACAGAGAAGGTGCTAGCAGGGAATTCTCTGCCTGCCTTTCCCCAGTGCTCTGCAAGCTCTCCAGGACAACATAAAATCTGGGGCTCTGTGCTTTCTTTCGTTCTGAACAAGTGTTACTGTTTTCTGCACAAAAGCGATTCTGCCAAGCAATGTGAACACTTGTGCTTCCCAGGCACAGAGAAGGTGCTAGCAGGGAATTCTCTGCCTGCCTTTCCCCAGTGCTCTGCAAGCTCTCCAGGACAACATAAAATCTGGGGCTCTGTGCTTTCTTTCGTTCTGAACAAGTGTTACTGTTTTCTGCACAAAAGCGATTCTGCGAAGCAATGTGAACACTTGTGCTTCCCAGGCACAGAGAAGGTGCTAGCAGGGAATTCTCTGCCTGCCTTTCCCCAGTGCTCTGCAAGCTCTCCAGGACAACATAAAATCTGGGGCTCTGTGCTTTCTTTCTTCCTGACCAAGAGTTACTGTTTTCTGCACAAAAGCGATTCTGCGAAGCAATGTGAACACTTGTGCTTCCCAGGCACAGAGAAGGTGCTAGCAGGGAATTCTCTGCCTGCCTTTCCCCAGTGCTCTGCAAGCTCTCCAGGACAACATAAAATCTGGGGCTCTGTGCTTTCTTTCGTTCTGAACAAGTGTTACTGTTTTCTGCACAAAAGCGATTCTGCCAAGCAATGTGAACACTTCTGCTTCCCAGGCACAGAGAAGGTGCTAGCAGGGAATTCTCTGCCTGCCTTTCCCCAGTGCTCTGCAAGCTCTCCAGGACAACATAAAATCTGGGGCTCTGTGCTTTCTTTCGTTCTGAACAAGTGTTACTGTTTTCTGCACAAAAGCGATTCTGCGAAGCAATGTGAACACTTGTGCTTCCCAGGCACAGAGAAGGTGCTAGCAGGGAATTCTCTGCCTGCCTTTCCCCAGTGCTCTGCAAGCTCTCCAGGACAACAGCAAATCTGGGGCTCTGTGCTTTCTTTCGTTCTGAACAAGTGTTACTGTTTTCTGCACAAAAGCGATTCTGCGAAGCAATGTGAACACTTCTGCTTCCCAGGCACAGAGAAGGTGCTAGGAGGGAATTCTCTGCCTGCCTTTCCCCAGTGCTCTGCAAGCTCTCCAGGACAACATAAAATCTGGGGCTCTGTGCTTTCTTTCTTCCTGACCAAGTGTTACTGTTTTCTGCACAAAAGCGATTCTGCGAAGCAATGTGAACACTTGTGCTTCCCAGGCACAGAGAAGGTGCTAGCAGGGAATTCTCTGCCTGCCTTTCCCCAGTGCTCTGCAAGCTCTCCAGGACAACAGCAAATCTGGGGCTCTGTGCTTTCTTTCGTTCTGAACAAGTGTTACTGTTTTCTGCACAAAAGCGATTCTGCGAAGCAATGTGAACACTTGTGCTTCCCAGGCACAGAGAAGGTGCTAGCAGGGAATTCTCTGCCTGCCTTTCCCCAGTGCTCTGCAAGCTCTCCAGGACAACAGCAAATCTGGGGCTCTGTGCTTTCTTTAGTTCTGAACAAGTGTTACTGTTTTCTGCACAAAAGCGATTCTGCGAAGCAATGTGAACAGGCACAGAGAAGGTGCTAGCAGGGAATTCTCTGCCTGCCTTTCCCCAGTGCTCTGCAAGCTCTCCAGGACAACAACAAATCTGGGGCTCTGTGCTTTCTTTCGTTCTGAACAAGTGTTACTGTTTTCTGCACAAAAGCGATTCTGCGAAGCAATGTGAACACTTGTGCTTCCCAGGCACAGAGAAGGTGCTAGCAGGGAATTCTCTGCCTGCCTTTCCCCAGTGCTCTGCAAGGTCTCCAGGACAACATAAAATCTGGGGCTCTGTGCTTTCTTTCGTTCTGAACAAGTGTTACTGTTTTCTGCACAAAAGCGATTCTGCGAAGCAATGTGAACACTTCTGCTTCCCAGGCACAGAGAAGGTGCTAGCAGGGAATTCTCTGCCTGCCTTTCCCCAGTGCTCTGCAAGCTCTCCAGGACAACATAAAATCTGGGGCTCTCTGCTTTCTTTCGTTCTGAACAAGTGTTACTGTTTTCTGCACAAAAGCGATTCTGCGAAGCAATGTGAACACTTGTGCTTCCCAGGCACAGAGAAGGTGCTAGCAGGGAATTCTCTGCCTGCCTTTCCCCAGTGCTCTGCAAGCTCTCCAGGACAACATAAAATCTGGGGCTCTGTGCTTTCTTTCGTTCTGAACAAGTGTTACTGTTTTCTGCACAAAAGCGATTCTGCGAAGCAATGTGAACAGGCACAGAGAAGGTGCTAGCAGGGAATTCTCTGCCTGCCTTTCCCCAGTGCTCTGCAAGCTCTCCAGGACAACATAAAATCTGGGGCTCTGTGCTTTCTTTCATTCTGAACAAGTGTTAATGTTTTCTGCACAAAAGCGATTCTGCGAAGCAATGTGAACACTTCTGCTTCCCAGGCACAGAGAAGGTGCTAGCAGGGAATTCTCTGCCTGCCTTTCCCCAGTGCTCTGCAAGCTCTCCAGGACAACAGCAAATCTGGGGCTCTGTGCTTTCTTTCGTTCTGAACAAGTGTTACTGTTTTCTGCACAAAAGCGATTCTGCGAAGCAATGTGAACACTTGTGCTTCCCAGGCACAGAGAAGGTGCTAGCAGGGAATTCTCTGCCTGCCTTTCCCCAGTGCTCTGCAAGCTCTCCAGGACAACATAAAATCTGGGGCTCTGTGCTTTATTTCGTTCTGAACAAGTGTTAGTGTTTTCTGCACAAAAGCAATTCTGGAAGCAATGTGAACACTTGTGCTTCCCAGGCACAGAGAAGGTGCTAGCAGGGAATTCTCTGCCTGCCTTTCCCCAGTGCTCTGCAAGCTCTCCAGGACAACATAAAATCTGGGGCTCTGTGCTTTCTTTCGTTCTGAACAAGTGTTACTGTTTTCTGCACAAAAGCGATTCTGCCAAGCAATGTGAACACTTGTGCTTCCCAGGCACAGAGAAGGTGCTAGCAGGGAATTCTCTGCCTGCCTTTCCCCAGTGCTCTGCAAGCTCTCCAGGACAACATAAAATCTGGGGCTCTGTGCTTTCTTTCTTCCTGACCAAGAGTTACTGTTTTCTGCACAAAAGCGATTCTGCGAAGCAATGTGAACACTTGTGCTTCCCAGGCACAGAGAAGGTGCTAGCAGGGAATTCTCTGCCTGCCTTTCCCCAGTGCTCTGCAAGCTCTCCAGGACAACATAAAATCTGGGGCTCTGTGCTTTCTTTCGTTCTGAACAAGTGTTACTGTTTTCTGCACAAAAGCGATTCTGCGAAGCAATGTGAACACTTGTGCTTCCCAGGCACAGAGAAGGTGCTAGCAGGGAATTCTCTGCCTGCCTTTCCCCAGTGCTCTGCAAGCTCTCCAGGACAACATAAAATCTGGGGCTCTGTGCTTTCTTTCGTTCTGAACAAGTGTTACTGTTTTCTGCACAAAAGCGATTCTGCGAAGCAATGTGAACACTTGTGCTTCCCAGGCACAGAGAAGGTGCTAGCAGGGAATTCTCTGCCTGCCTTTCCCCAGTGCTCTGCAAGCTCTCCAGGACAACAGCAAATCTGGGGCTCTGTGCTTTCTTTCGTTCTGAACAAGTGTTACTGTTTTCTGCACAAAAGCGATTCTGCGAAGCAATGTGAACACTTCTGCTTCCCTGGCACAGAGAAGGTGCTAGCAGGGAATTCTCTGCCTGCCTTTCCCCAGTGCTCTGCAAGCTCTCCAGGACAACAGCAAATCTGGGGCTCTGTGCTTTCTTTCGTTCTGAACAAGTGTTACTGTTTTCTGCACAAAAGCGATTCTGCGAAGCAATGTGAACACTTGTGCTTCCCAGGCACAGAGAAGGTGCTAGCAGGGAATTCTCTGCCTGCCTTTCCCCAGTGCTCTGCAAGCTCTCCAGGACAACATAAAATCTGGGGCTCTGTGCTTTCTTTCGTTCTGAACAAGTGTTACTGTTTTCTGCACAAAAGCGATTCTGCGAAGCAATGTGAACACTTGTGCTTCCCAGGCACAGAGAAGGTGCTAGCAGGGAATTCTCTGCCTGCCTTTCCCCAGTGCTCTGCAAGCTCTCCAGGACAACAGCAAATCTGGGGCTCTGTGCTTTCTTTAGTTCTGAACAAGTGTTACTGTTTTCTGCACAAAAGCGATTCTGCGAAGCAATGTGAACAGGCACAGAGAAGGTGCTAGCAGGGAATTCTCTGCCTGCCTTTCCCCAGTGCTCTGCAAGCTCTCCAGGACAACAACAAATCTGGGGCTCTGTGCTTTCTTTCGTTCTGAACAAGTGTTACTGTTTTCTGCACAAAAGCGATTCTGCCAAGCAATGTGAACACTTGTGCTTCCCAGGCACAGAGAAGGTGCTAGCAGGGAATTCTCTGCCTGCCTTTCCCCAGTGCTCTGCAAGGTCTCCAGTACAACATAAAATCTGGGGCTCTGTGCTTTCTTTCGTTCTGAACAAGTGTTACTGTTTTCTGCACAAAAGCGATTCTGCGAAGCAATGTGAACACTTCTGCTTCCCAGGCACAGAGAAGGTGCTAGCAGGGAATTCTCTGCCTGCCTTTCCCCAGTGCTCTGCAAGCTCTCCAGGACAACATAAAATCTGGGGCTCTCTGCTTTCTTTCGTTCTGAACAAGTGTTACTGTTTTCTGCACAAAAGCGATTCTGCGAAGCAATGTGAACACTTGTGCTTCCCAGGCACAGAGAAGGTGCTAGCAGGGAATTCTCTGCCTGCCTTTCCCCAGTGCTCTGCAAGCTCTCCAGGACAACATAAAATCTGGGGCTCTGTGCTTTCTTTCGTTCTGAACAAGTGTTACTGTTTTCTGCACAAAAGCGATTCTGCGAAGCAATGTGAACAGGCACAGAGAAGGTGCTAGCAGGGAATTCTCTGCCTGCCTTTCCCCAGTGCTCTGCAAGCTCTCCAGGACAACATAAAATCTGGGGCTCTGTGCTTTCTTTCATTCTGAACAAGTGTTAATGTTTTCTGCACAAAAGCGATTCTGCGAAGCAATGTGAACACTTCTGCTTCCCAGGCACACAGAAGGTGCTAGCAGGGAATTCTCTGCCTGCATTTCCCCAGTGCTCTGCAAGCTCTCCAGGACAACATAAAATCTGGGGCTCTGTGCTTTCTTTCTTCCTGACCAAGTGTTACTGTTTTCTGCACAAAAGCGATTCTGCGAAGCAATGTGAACACTTCTGCTTCCCAGGCACACAGAAGGTGCTAGCAGGGAATTCTCTGCCTGCCTTTCCCCAGTGCTCTGCAAGCTCTCCAGGACAACAGCAAATCTGGGGCTCTGTGCTTTCTTTCGTTCTGAACAAGTGTTACTGTTTTCTGCACAAAAGCGATTCTGCGAAGCAATGTGAACACTTGTGCTTCCCAGGCACAGAGAAGGTGCTAGCAGGGAATTCTCTGCCTGCCTTTCCCCAGTGCTCTGCAAGCTCTCCAGGACAACATAAAATCTGGGGCTCTGTGCTTTCTTTCTTCCTGACCAAGAGTTACTGTTTTCTGCACAAAAGCGATTCTGCCAAGCAATGTGAACACTTGTGCTTCCCAGGCACAGAGAAGGTGCTAGCAGGGAATTCTCTGCCTGCCTTTCCCCAGTGCTCTGCAAGCTCTCCAGGACAACAGCAAATCTGGGGCTCTGTGCTTTCTTTCGTTCTGAACAAGTGTTACTGTTTTCTGCACAAAAGCGATTCTGCGAAGCAATGTGAACACTTCTGCTTCCCAGGCACAGAGAAGGTGCTAGCAGGGAATTCTCTGCCTGCCTTTCCCCAGTGCTCTGCAAGCTCTCCAGGACAACATAAAATCTGGGGCTCTGTGCTTTCTTTCGTTCTGAACAAGTGTTACTGTTTTCTGCACAAAAGCGATTCTGCGAAGCAATGTGAACAGGCACAGAGAAGGTGCTAACAGGGAATTCTCTGCCTGCCTTTCCCCAGTGCTCTGCAAGGTCTCCAGGACAACATAAAATCTGGGGCTCTGTGCTTTCTTTCGTTCTGAACAAGTGTTACTGTTTTCTGCACAAAAGCGATTCTGCGAAGCAATGTGAACACTTCTGCTTCCCAGGCACAGAGAAGGTGCTAGCAGGGAATTCTCTGCCTGCCTTTCCCCAGTGCTCTGCAAGCTCTCCAGGACAACATAAAATCTGGGGCTCTGTGCTTTCTTTCGTTCTGAACAAGTGTTACTGTTTTCTGCACAAAAGCGATTCTGCGAAGCAATGTGAACACTTGTGCTTCCCAGGCACAGAGAAGGTGCTAGCAGGGAATTCTCTGCCTGCCTTTCCCCAGTGCTCTGCAAGCTCTCCAGGACAACATAAAATCTGGGGCTCTGTGCTTTCTTTCGTTCTGAACAAGTGTTACTGTTTTCTGCACAAAAGCGATTCTGCCAAGCAATGTGAACACTTGTGCTTCCCAGGCACAGAGAAGGTGCTAGCAGGGAATTCTCTGCCTGCCTTTCCCCAGTGCTCTGCAAGCTCTCCAGGACAACATAAAATCTGGGGCTCTGTGCTTTCTTTCGTTCTGAACAAGTGTTACTGTTTTCTGCACAAAAGCGATTCTGCGAAGCAATGTGAACACTTGTGCTTCCCAGGCACAGAGAAGGTGCTAGCAGGGAATTCTCTGCCTGCCTTTCCCCAGTGCTCTGCAAGCTCTCCAGGACAACATAAAATCTGGGGCTCTGTGCTTTCTTTCTTCCTGACCAAGAGTTACTGTTTTCTGCACAAAAGCGATTCTGCGAAGCAATGTGAACACTTGTGCTTCCCAGGCACAGAGAAGGTGCTAGCAGGGAATTCTCTGCCTGCCTTTCCCCAGTGCTCTGCAAGCTCTCCAGGACAACATAAAATCTGGGGCTCTCTGCTTTCTTTCGTTCTGAACAAGTGTTACTGTTTTCTGCACAAAAGCGATTCTGCGAAGCAATGTGAACACTTGTGCTTCCCAGGCACAGAGAAGGTGCTAGCAGGGAATTCTCTGCCTGCCTTTCCCCAGTGCTCTGCAAGCTCTCCAGGACAACATAAAATCTGGGGCTCTGTGCTTTCTTTCGTTCTGAACAAGTGTTACTGTTTTCTGCACAAAAGCGATTCTGCGAAGCAATGTGAACAGGCACAGAGAAGGTGCTAGCAGGGAATTCTCTGCCTGCCTTTCCCCAGTGCTCTGCAAGCTCTCCAGGACAACATAAAATCTGGGGCTCTGTGCTTTCTTTCATTCTGAACAAGTGTTAATGTTTTCTGCACAAAAGCGATTCTGCGAAGCAATGTGAACACTTCTGCTTCCCAGGCACACAGAAGGTGCTAGCAGGGAATTCTCTGCCTGCATTTCCCCAGTGCTCTGCAAGCTCTCCAGGACAACATAAAATCTGGGGCTCTGTGCTTTCTTTCTTCCTGACCAAGTGTTACTGTTTTCTGCACAAAAGCGATTCTGCGAAGCAATGTGAACACTTCTGCTTCCCAGGCACACAGAAGGTGCTAGCAGGGAATTCTCTGCCTGCCTTTCCCCAGTGCTCTGCAAGCTCTCCAGGACAACAGCAAATCTGGGGCTCTGTGCTTTCTTTCGTTCTGAACAAGTGTTACTGTTTTCTGCACAAAAGCGATTCTGCGAAGCAATGTGAACACTTGTGCTTCCCAGGCACAGAGAAGGTGCTAGCAGGGAATTCTCTGCCTGCCTTTCCCCAGTGCTCTGCAAGCTCTCCAGGACAACATAAAATCTGGGGCTCTGTGCTTTCTTTCTTCCTGACCAAGAGTTACTGTTTTCTGCACAAAAGCGATTCTGCCAAGCAATGTGAACACTTGTGCTTCCCAGGCACAGAGAAGGTGCTAGCAGGGAATTCTCTGCCTGCCTTTCCCCAGTGCTCTGCAAGCTCTCCAGGACAACAGCAAATCTGGGGCTCTGTGCTTTCTTTCGTTCTGAACAAGTGTTACTGTTTTCTGCACAAAAGCGATTCTGCGAAGCAATGTGAACACTTCTGCTTCCCAGGCACAGAGAAGGTGCTAGCAGGGAATTCTCTGCCTGCCTTTCCCCAGTGCTCTGCAAGCTCTCCAGGACAACATAAAATCTGGGGCTCTGTGCTTTCTTTCGTTCTGAACAAGTGTTACTGTTTTCTGCACAAAAGCGATTCTGCGAAGCAATGTGAACAGGCACAGAGAAGGTGCTAACAGGGAATTCTCTGCCTGCCTTTCCCCAGTGCTCTGCAAGGTCTCCAGGACAACATAAAATCTGGGGCTCTGTGCTTTCTTTCGTTCTGAACAAGTGTTACTGTTTTCTGCACAAAAGCGATTCTGCGAAGCAATGTGAACACTTCTGCTTCCCAGGCACAGAGAAGGTGCTAGCAGGGAATTCTCTGCCTGCCTTTCCCCAGTGCTCTGCAAGCTCTCCAGGACAACATAAAATCTGGGGCTCTGTGCTTTCTTTCGTTCTGAACAAGTGTTACTGTTTTCTGCACAAAAGCGATTCTGCGAAGCAATGTGAACACTTGTGCTTCCCAGGCACAGAGAAGGTGCTAGCAGGGAATTCTCTGCCTGCCTTTCCCCAGTGCTCTGCAAGCTCTCCAGGACAACATAAAATCTGGGGCTCTGTGCTTTCTTTCGTTCTGAACAAGTGTTACTGTTTTCTGCACAAAAGCGATTCTGCCAAGCAATGTGAACACTTGTGCTTCCCAGGCACAGAGAAGGTGCTAGCAGGGAATTCTCTGCCTGCCTTTCCCCAGTGCTCTGCAAGCTCTCCAGGACAACATAAAATCTGGGGCTCTGTGCTTTCTTTCGTTCTGAACAAGTGTTACTGTTTTCTGCACAAAAGCGATTCTGCGAAGCAATGTGAACACTTGTGCTTCCCAGGCACAGAGAAGGTGCTAGCAGGGAATTCTCTGCCTGCCTTTCCCCAGTGCTCTGCAAGCTCTCCAGGACAACATAAAATCTGGGGCTCTGTGCTTTCTTTCTTCCTGACCAAGAGTTACTGTTTTCTGCACAAAAGCGATTCTGCGAAGCAATGTGAACACTTGTGCTTCCCAGGCACAGAGAAGGTGCTAGCAGGGAATTCTCTGCCTGCCTTTCCCCAGTGCTCTGCAAGCTCTCCAGGACAACATAAAATCTGGGGCTCTGTGCTTTCTTTCGTTCTGAACAAGTGTTACTGTTTTCTGCACAAAAGCGATTCTGCCAAGCAATGTGAACACTTCTGCTTCCCAGGCACAGAGAAGGTGCTAGCAGGGAATTCTCTGCCTGCCTTTCCCCAGTGCTCTGCAAGCTCTCCAGGACAACATAAAATCTGGGGCTCTGTGCTTTCTTTCGTTCTGAACAAGTGTTACTGTTTTCTGCACAAAAGCGATTCTGCGAAGCAATGTGAACACTTGTGCTTCCCAGGCACAGAGAAGGTGCTAGCAGGGAATTCTCTGCCTGCCTTTCCCCAGTGCTCTGCAAGCTCTCCAGGACAACAGCAAATCTGGGGCTCTGTGCTTTCTTTCGTTCTGAACAAGTGTTACTGTTTTCTGCACAAAAGCGATTCTGCGAAGCAATGTGAACACTTCTGCTTCCCAGGCACAGAGAAGGTGCTAGGAGGGAATTCTCTGCCTGCCTTTCCCCAGTGCTCTGCAAGCTCTCCAGGACAACATAAAATCTGGGGCTCTGTGCTTTCTTTCTTCCTGACCAAGTGTTACTGTTTTCTGCACAAAAGCGATTCTGCGAAGCAATGTGAACACTTGTGCTTCCCAGGCACAGAGAAGGTGCTAGCAGGGAATTCTCTGCCTGCCTTTCCCCAGTGCTCTGCAAGCTCTCCAGGACAACATAAAATCTGGGGCTCTGTGCTTTCTTTCGTTCTGAACAAGTGTTACTGTTTTCTGCACAAAAGCGATTCTGCCAAGCAATGTGAACACTTGTGCTTCCCAGGCACAGAGAAGGTGCTAGCAGGGAATTCTCTGCCTGCCTTTCCCCAGTGCTCTGCAAGCTCTCCAGGACAACAGCAAATCTGGGGCTCTGTGCTTTCTTTAGTTCTGAACAAGTGTTACTGTTTTCTGCACAAAAGCGATTCTGCGAAGCAATGTGAACAGGCACAGAGAAGGTGCTAGCAGGGAATTCTCTGCCTGCCTTTCCCCAGTGCTCTGCAAGCTCTCCAGGACAACAACAAATCTGGGGCTCTGTGCTTTCTTTCGTTCTGAACAAGTGTTACTGTTTTCTGCACAAAAGCGATTCTGCCAAGCAATGTGAACACTTCTGCTTCCCAGGCACAGAGAAGGTGCTAGCAGGGAATTCTCTGCCTGCCTTTCCCCAGTGCTCTGCAAGGTCTCCAGGACAACATAAAATCTGGGGCTCTGTGCTTTCTTTCGTTCTGAACAAGTGTTACTGTTTTCTGCACAAAAGCGATTCTGCGAAGCAATGTGAACACTTCTGCTTCCCAGGCACAGAGAAGGTGCTAGCAGGGAATTCTCTGCCTGCCTTTCCCCAGTGCTCTGCAAGCTCTCCAGGACAACATAAAATCTGGGGCTCTCTGCTTTCTTTCGTTCTGAACAAGTGTTACTGTTTTCTGCACAAAAGCGATTCTGCGAAGCAATGTGAACACTTGTGCTTCCCAGGCACAGAGAAGGTGCTAGCAGGGAATTCTCTGCCTGCCTTTCCCCAGTGCTCTGCAAGCTCTCCAGGACAACATAAAATCTGGGGCTCTGTGCTTTCTTTCGTTCTGAACAAGTGTTACTGTTTTCTGCACAAAAGCGATTCTGCGAAGCAATGTGAACAGGCACAGAGAAGGTGCTAGCAGGGAATTCTCTGCCTGCCTTTCCCCAGTGCTCTGCAAGCTCTCCAGGACAACATAAAATCTGGGGCTCTGTGCTTTCTTTCGTTCTGAACAAGTGTTACTGTTTTCTGCACAAAAGCGATTCTGCCAAGCAATGTGAACACTTCTGCTTCCCAGGCACAGAGAAGGTGCTAGCAGGGAATTCTCTGCCTGCCTTTCCCCAGTGCTCTGCAAGCTCTCCAGGACAACATAAAATCTGGGGCTCTGTGCTTTCTTTCGTTCTGAACAAGTGTTACTGTTTTCTGCACAAAAGCGATTCTGCGAAGCAATGTGAACACTTGTGCTTCCCAGGCACAGAGAAGGTGCTAGCAGGGAATTCTCTGCCTGCCTTTCCCCAGTGCTCTGCAAGCTCTCCAGGACAACAGCAAATCTGGGGCTCTGTGCTTTCTTTCGTTCTGAACAAGTGTTACTGTTTTCTGCACAAAAGCGATTCTGCGAAGCAATGTGAACACTTCTGCTTCCCAGGCACAGAGAAGGTGCTAGGAGGGAATTCTCTGCCTGCCTTTCCCCAGTGCTCTGCAAGCTCTCCAGGACAACATAAAATCTGGGGCTCTGTGCTTTCTTTCTTCCTGACCAAGTGTTACTGTTTTCTGCACAAAAGCGATTCTGCGAAGCAATGTGAACACTTGTGCTTCCCAGGCACAGAGAAGGTGCTAGCAGGGAATTCTCTGCCTGCCTTTCCCCAGTGCTCTGCAAGCTCTCCAGGACAACATAAAATCTGGGGCTCTGTGCTTTCTTTCGTTCTGAACAAGTGTTACTGTTTTCTGCACAAAAGCGATTCTGCGAAGCAATGTGAACACTTGTGCTTCCCAGGCACAGAGAAGGTGCTAGCAGGGAATTCTCTGCCTGCCTTTCCCCAGTGCTCTGCAAGCTCTCCAGGACAACAGCAAATCTGGGGCTCTGTGCTTTCTTTAGTTCTGAACAAGTGTTACTGTTTTCTGCACAAAAGCGATTCTGCGAAGCAATGTGAACAGGCACAGAGAAGGTGCTAGCAGGGAATTCTCTGCCTGCCTTTCCCCAGTGCTCTGCAAGCTCTCCAGGACAACAACAAATCTGGGGCTCTGTGCTTTCTTTCGTTCTGAACAAGTGTTACTGTTTTCTGCACAAAAGCGATTCTGCGAAGCAATGTGAACACTTGTGCTTCCCAGGCACAGAGAAGGTGCTAGCAGGGAATTCTCTGCCTGCCTTTCCCCAGTGCTCTGCAAGGTCTCCAGGACAACATAAAATCTGGGGCTCTGTGCTTTCTTTCGTTCTGAACAAGTGTTACTGTTTTCTGCACAAAAGCGATTCTGCGAAGCAATGTGAACACTTCTGCTTCCCAGGCACAGAGAAGGTGCTAGCAGGGAATTCTCTGCCTGCCTTTCCCCAGTGCTCTGCAAGCTCTCCAGGACAACATAAAATCTGGGGCTCTGTGCTTTCTTTCGTTCTGAACAAGTGTTACTGTTTTCTGCACAAAAGCGATTCTGCGAAGCAATGTGAACACTTGTGCTTCCCAGGCACAGAGAAGGTGCTAGCAGGGAATTCTCTGCCTGCCTTTCCCCAGTGCTCTGCAAGCTCTCCAGGACAACATAAAATCTGGGGCTCTGTGCTTTCTTTCTTCCTGACCAAGAGTTACTGTTTTCTGCACAAAAGCGATTCTGCGAAGCAATGTGAACACTTGTGCTTCCCAGGCACAGAGAAGGTGCTAGCAGGGAATTCTCTGCCTGCCTTTCCCCAGTGCTCTGCAAGCTCTCCAGGACAACAGCAAATCTGGGGCTCTGTGCTTTCTTTCGTTCTGAACAAGTGTTACTGTTTTCTGCACAAAAGCGATTCTGCCAAGCAATGTGAACACTTGTGCTTCCCAGGCACAGAGAAGGTGCTAGCAGGGAATTCTCTGCCTGCCTTTCCCCAGTGCTCTGCAAGCTCTCCAGGACAACATAAAATCTGGGGCTCTGTGCTTTCTTTCGTTCTGAACAAGTGTTACTGTTTTCTGCACAAAAGCGATTCTGCGAAGCAATGTGAACACTTGTGCTTCCCAGGCACAGAGAAGGTGCTAGCAGGGAATTCTCTGCCTGCCTTTCCCCAGTGCTCTGCAAGCTCTCCAGGACAACATAAAATCTGGGGCTCTGTGCTTTCTTTCGTTCTGAACAAGTGTTACTGTTTTCTGCACAAAAGCGATTCTGCCAAGCAATGTGAACAGGCACAGAGAAGGTG
The DNA here is from genome assembly GCF_047716275.1 of Strix uralensis. Classification (NCBI taxonomy): domain Eukaryota; kingdom Metazoa; phylum Chordata; class Aves; order Strigiformes; family Strigidae; genus Strix; species Strix uralensis. Next base: position 60,951 of record NW_027436933.1, read on the forward strand.
CTAGCAGGGAATTCTCTGCCTGCCTTTCCCCAGTGCTCTGCAAGCTCTCCAGGACAACATAAAATCTGGGGCTCTGTGCTTTCTTTCTTCCTGACCAAGAGTTACTGTTTTCTGCACAAAAGCGATTCTGCGAAGCAATGTGAACACTTGTGCTTCCCAGGCACAGAGAAGGTGCTAGCAGGGAATTCTCTGCCTGCCTTTCCCCAGTGCTCTGCAAGCTCTCCAGGACAACAACAAATCTGGGGCTCTGTGCTTTCTTTCGTTCTGAACAAGTGTTACTGTTTTCTGCACAAAAGCGATTCTGCCAAGCAATGTGAACACTTGTGCTTCCCAGGCACAGAGAAGGTGCTAGCAGGGAATTCTCTGCCTGCCTTTCCCCAGTGCTCTGCAAGCTCTCCAGGACAACATAAAATCTGGGGCTCTGTGCTTTCTTTCGTTCTGAACAAGTGTTACTGTTTTCTGCACAAAAGCGATTCTGCGAAGCAATGTGAACACTTGTGCTTCCCAGGCACAGAGAAGGTGCTAGCAGGGAATTCTCTGCCTGCCTTTCCCCAGTGCTCTGCAAGCTCTCCAGGACAACATAAAATCTGGGGCTCTGTGCTTTCTTTCTTCCTGACCAAGAGTTACTGTTTTCTGCACAAAAGCGATTCTGCGAAGCAATGTGAACACTTGTGCTTCCCAGGCACAGAGAAGGTGCTAGCAGGGAATTCTCTGCCTGCCTTTCCCCAGTGCTCTGCAAGCTCTCCAGGACAACAACAAATCTGGGGCTCTGTGCTTTCTTTCGTTCTGAACAAGTGTTACTGTTTTCTGCACAAAAGCGATTCTGCGAAGCAATGTGAACACTTGTGCTTCCCAGGCACAGAGAAGGTGCTAGCAGGGAATTCTCTGCCTGCCTTTCCCCAGTGCTCTGCAAGCTCTCCAGGACAACATAAAATCTGGGGCTCTGTGCTTTCTTTCTTCCTGACCAAGAGTTACTGTTTTCTGCACAAAAGCGATTCTGCGAAGCAATGTGAACACTTGTGCTTCCCAGGCACAGAGAAGGTGCTAGCAGGGAATTCTCTGCCTGCCTTTCCCCAGTGCTCTGCAAGCTCTCCAGGACAACAGCAAATCTGGGGCTCTGTGCTTTCTTTCGTTCTGAACAAGTGTTACTGTTTTCTGCACAAAAGCGATTCTGCCAAGCAATGTGAACACTTGTGCTTCCCAGGCACAGAGAAGGTGCTAGCAGGGAATTCTCTGCCTGCCTTTCCCCAGTGCTCTGCAAGCTCTCCAGGACAACATAAAATCTGGGGCTCTGTGCTTTCTTTCGTTCTGAACAAGTGTTACTGTTTTCTGCACAAAAGCGATTCTGCGAAGCAATGTGAACACTTGTGCTTCCCAGGCACAGAGAAGGTGCTAGCAGGGAATTCTCTGCCTGCCTTTCCCCAGTGCTCTGCAAGCTCTCCAGGACAACATAAAATCTGGGGCTCTGTGCTTTCTTTCTTCCTGACCAAGAGTTACTGTTTTCTGCACAAAAGCGATTCTGCGAAGCAATGTGAACACTTGTGCTTCCCAGGCACAGAGAAGGTGCTAGCAGGGAATTCTCTGCCTGCCTTTCCCCAGTGCTCTGCAAGCTCTCCAGGACAACATAAAATCTGGGGCTCTGTGCTTTCTTTCGTTCTGAACAAGTGTTACTGTTTTCTGCACAAAAGCGATTCTGCCAAGCAATGTGAACACTTCTGCTTCCCAGGCACAGAGAAGGTGCTAGCAGGGAATTCTCTGCCTGCCTTTCCCCAGTGCTCTGCAAGCTCTCCAGGACAACATAAAATCTGGGGCTCTGTGCTTTCTTTCTTCCTGACCAAGAGTTACTGTTTTCTGCACAAAAGCGATTCTGCGAAGCAATGTGAACACTTGTGCTTCCCAGGCACAGAGAAGGTGCTAGCAGGGAATTCTCTGCCTGCCTTTCCCCAGTGCTCTGCAAGCTCTCCAGGACAACAGCAAATCTGGGGCTCTGTGCTTTCTTTCGTTCTGAACAAGTGTTACTGTTTTCTGCACAAAAGCGATTCTGCCAAGCAATGTGAACACTTGTGCTTCCCAGGCACAGAGAAGGTGCTAGCAGGGAATTCTCTGCCTGCCTTTCCCCAGTGCTCTGCAAGCTCTCCAGGACAACATAAAATCTGGGGCTCTGTGCTTTCTTTCGTTCTGAACAAGTGTTACTGTTTTCTGCACAAAAGCGATTCTGCGAAGCAATGTGAACACTTGTGCTTCCCAGGCACAGAGAAGGTGCTAGCAGGGAATTCTCTGCCTGCCTTTCCCCAGTGCTCTGCAAGCTCTCCAGGACAACATAAAATCTGGGGCTCTCTGCTTTCTTTCTTCCTGACCAAGTGTTACTGTTTTCTGCACAAAAGCGATTCTGCCAAGCAATGTGAACACTTGTGCTTCCCAGGCACAGAGAAGGTGCTAGCAGGGAATTCTCTGCCTGCCTTTCCCCAGTGCTCTGCAAGCTCTCCAGGACAACATAAAATCTGGGGCTCTGTGCTTTCTTTCTTCCTGACCAAGAGTTACTGTTTTCTGCACAAAAGCGATTCTGCGAAGCAATGTGAACACTTGTGCTTCCCAGGCACAGAGAAGGTGCTAGCAGGGAATTCTCTGCCTGCCTTTCCCCAGTGCTCTGCAAGCTCTCCAGGACAACATAAAATCTGGGGCTCTGTGCTTTCTTTCGTTCTGAACAAGTGTTACTGTTTTCTGCACAAAAGCGATTCTGCGAAGCAATGTGAACACTTGTGCTTCCCAGGCACAGAGAAGGTGCTAGCAGGGAATTCTCTGCCTGCCTTTCCCCAGTGCTCTGCAAGCTCTCCAGGACAACATAAAATCTGGGGCTCTGTGCTTTCTTTCGTTCTGAACAAGTGTTACTGTTTTCTGCACAAAAGCGATTCTGCGAAGCAATGTGAACACTTGTGCTTCCCAGGCACAGAGAAGGTGCTAGCAGGGAATTCTCTGCCTGCCTTTCCCCAGTGCTCTGCAAGCTCTCCAGGACAACATAAAATCTGGGGCTCTGTGCTTTCTTTCTTCCTGACCAAGAGTTACTGTTTTCTGCACAAAAGCGATTCTGCGAAGCAATGTGAACACTTGTGCTTCCCAGGCACAGAGAAGGTGCTAGCAGGGAATTCTCTGCCTGCCTTTCCCCAGTGCTCTGCAAGCTCTCCAGGACAACATAAAATCTGGGGCTCTCTGCTTTCTTTCTTCCTGACCAAGAGTTACTGTTTTCTGCACAAAAGCGATTCTGCGAAGCAATGTGAACACTTGTGCTTCCCAGGCACAGAGAAGGTGCTAGCAGGGAATTCTCTGCCTGCCTTTCCCCAGTGCTCTGCAAGCTCTCCAGGACAACAGCAAATCTGGGGCTCTGTGCTTTCTTTCGTTCTGAACAAGTGTTACTGTTTTCTGCACAAAAGCGATTCTGCCAAGCAATGTGAACACTTGTGCTTCCCAGGCACAGAGAAGGTGCTAGCAGGGAATTCTCTGCCTGCCTTTCCCCAGTGCTCTGCAAGCTCTCCAGGACAACATAAAATCTGGGGCTCTGTGCTTTCTTTCGTTCTGAACAAGTGTTACTGTTTTCTGCACAAAAGCGATTCTGCGAAGCAATGTGAACACTTCTGCTTCCCAGGCACAGAGAAGGTGCTAGCAGGGAATTCTCTGCCTGCCTTTCCCCAGTGCTCTGCAAGCTCTCCAGGACAACATAAAATCTGGGGCTCTGTGCTTTCTTTCGTTCTGAACAAGTGTTACTGTTTTCTGCACAAAAGCGATTCTGCGAAGCAATGTGAACACTTGTGCTTCCCAGGCACAGAGAAGGTGCTAGCAGGGAATTCTCTGCCTGCCTTTCCCCAGTGCTCTGCAAGCTCTCCAGGACAACATAAAATCTGGGGCTCTGTGCTTTCTTTCTTCCTGACCAAGAGTTACTGTTTTCTGCACAAAAGCGATTCTGCGAAGCAATGTGAACACTTGTGCTTCCCAGGCACAGAGAAGGTGCTAGCAGGGAATTCTCTGCCTGCCTTTCCCCAGTGCTCTGCAAGCTCTCCAGGACAACATAAAATCTGGGGCTCTGTGCTTTCTTTCGTTCTGAACAAGTGTTACTGTTTTCTGCACAAAAGCGATTCTGCGAAGCAATGTGAACACTTGTGCTTCCCAGGCACAGAGAAGGTGCTAGCAGGGAATTCTCTGCCTGCCTTTCCCCAGTGCTCTGCAAGCTCTCCAGGACAACATAAAATCTGGGGCTCTGTGCTTTCTTTCGTTCTGAACAAGTGTTACTGTTTTCTGCACAAAAGCGATTCTGCGAAGCAATGTGAACACTTGTGCTTCCCAGGCACAGAGAAGGTGCTAGCAGGGAATTCTCTGCCTGCCTTTCCCCAGTGCTCTGCAAGCTCTCCAGGACAACATAAAATCTGGGGCTCTGTGCTTTCTTTCTTCCTGACCAAGAGTTACTGTTTTCTGCACAAAAGCGATTCTGCGAAGCAATGTGAACACTTGTGCTTCCCAGGCACAGAGAAGGTGCTAGCAGGGAATTCTCTGCCTGCCTTTCCCCAGTGCTCTGCAAGCTCTCCAGGACAACAGCAAATCTGGGGCTCTGTGCTTTCTTTCGTTCTGAACAAGTGTTACTGTTTTCTGCACAAAAGCGATTCTGCGAAGCAATGTGAACACTTCTGCTTCCCAGGCACAGAGAAGGTGCTAGCAGGGAATTCTCTGCCTGCCTTTCCCCAGTGCTCTGCAAGCTCTCCAGGACAACATAAAATCTGGGGCTCTGTGCTTTCTTTCGTTCTGAACAAGTGTTACTGTTTTCTGCACAAAAGCGATTCTGCGAAGCAATGTGAACACTTGTGCTTCCCAGGCACAGAGAAGGTGCTAGCAGGGAATTCTCTGCCTGCCTTTCCCCAGTGCTCTGCAAGCTCTCCAGGACAACATAAAATCTGGGGCTCTGTGCTTTCTTTCGTTCTGAACAAGTGTTACTGTTTTCTGCACAAAAGCGATTCTGCGAAGCAATGTGAACACTTGTGCTTCCCAGGCACAGAGAAGGTGCTAGCAGGGAATTCTCTGCCTGCCTTTCCCCAGTGCTCTGCAAGCTCTCCAGGACAACATAAAATCTGGGGCTCTGTGCTTTCTTTCGTTCTGAACAAGTGTTATGTTTTCTGCACAAAAGCGATTCTGCCAAGCAATGTGAACACTTGTGCTTCCCAGGCACAGAGAAGGTGCTAGCAGGGAATTCTCTGCCTGCCTTTCCCCAGTGCTCTGCAAGCTCTCCAGGACAACATAAAATCTGGGGCTCTGTGCTTTCTTTCGTTCTGAACAAGTGTTACTGTTTTCTGCACAAAAGCGATTCTGCGAAGCAATGTGAACACTTGTGCTTCCCAGGCACAGAGAAGGTGCTAGCAGGGAATTCTCTGCCTGCCTTTCCCCAGTGCTCTGCAAGCTCTCCAGGACAACATAAAATCTGGGGCTCTGTGCTTTCTTTCTTCCTGACCAAGAGTTACTGTTTTCTGCACAAAAGCGATTCTGCGAAGCAATGTGAACACTTGTGCTTCCCAGGCACAGAGAAGGTGCTAGCAGGGAATTCTCTGCCTGCCTTTCCCCAGTGCTCTGCAAGCTCTCCAGGACAACAACAAATCTGGGGCTCTGTGCTTTCTTTCGTTCTGAACAAGTGTTACTGTTTTCTGCACAAAAGCGATTCTGCGAAGCAATGTGAACACTTGTGCTTCCCAGGCACAGAGAAGGTGCTAGCAGGGAATTCTCTGCCTGCCTTTCCCCAGTGCTCTGCAAGCTCTCCAGGACAACATAAAATCTGGGGCTCTGTGCTTTCTTTCTTCCTGACCAAGAGTTACTGTTTTCTGCACAAAAGCGATTCTGCGAAGCAATGTGAACACTTGTGCTTCCCAGGCACAGAGAAGGTGCTAGCAGGGAATTCTCTGCCTGCCTTTCCCCAGTGCTCTGCAAGCTCTCCAGGACAACAGCAAATCTGGGGCTCTGTGCTTTCTTTCGTTCTGAACAAGTGTTACTGTTTTCTGCACAAAAGCGATTCTGCCAAGCAATGTGAACACTTGTGCTTCCCAGGCACAGAGAAGGTGCTAGCAGGGAATTCTCTGCCTGCCTTTCCCCAGTGCTCTGCAAGCTCTCCAGGACAACATAAAATCTGGGGCTCTGTGCTTTCTTTCGTTCTGAACAAGTGTTACTGTTTTCTGCACAAAAGCGATTCTGCGAAGCAATGTGAACACTTGTGCTTCCCAGGCACAGAGAAGGTGCTAGCAGGGAATTCTCTGCCTGCCTTTCCCCAGTGCTCTGCAAGCTCTCCAGGACAACATAAAATCTGGGGCTCTGTGCTTTCTTTCTTCCTGACCAAGAGTTACTGTTTTCTGCACAAAAGCGATTCTGCGAAGCAATGTGAACACTTGTGCTTCCCAGGCACAGAGAAGGTGCTAGCAGGGAATTCTCTGCCTGCCTTTCCCCAGTGCTCTGCAAGCTCTCCAGGACAACATAAAATCTGGGGCTCTGTGCTTTCTTTCGTTCTGAACAAGTGTTACTGTTTTCTGCACAAAAGCGATTCTGCCAAGCAATGTGAACACTTCTGCTTCCCAGGCACAGAGAAGGTGCTAGCAGGGAATTCTCTGCCTGCCTTTCCCCAGTGCTCTGCAAGCTCTCCAGGACAACATAAAATCTGGGGCTCTGTGCTTTCTTTCTTCCTGACCAAGAGTTACTGTTTTCTGCACAAAAGCGATTCTGCGAAGCAATGTGAACACTTGTGCTTCCCAGGCACAGAGAAGGTGCTAGCAGGGAATTCTCTGCCTGCCTTTCCCCAGTGCTCTGCAAGCTCTCCAGGACAACAGCAAATCTGGGGCTCTGTGCTTTCTTTCGTTCTGAACAAGTGTTACTGTTTTCTGCACAAAAGCGATTCTGCCAAGCAATGTGAACACTTGTGCTTCCCAGGCACAGAGAAGGTGCTAGCAGGGAATTCTCTGCCTGCCTTTCCCCAGTGCTCTGCAAGCTCTCCAGGACAACATAAAATCTGGGGCTCTGTGCTTTCTTTCGTTCTGAACAAGTGTTACTGTTTTCTGCACAAAAGCGATTCTGCGAAGCAATGTGAACACTTGTGCTTCCCAGGCACAGAGAAGGTGCTAGCAGGGAATTCTCTGCCTGCCTTTCCCCAGTGCTCTGCAAGCTCTCCAGGACAACATAAAATCTGGGGCTCTCTGCTTTCTTTCTTCCTGACCAAGTGTTACTGTTTTCTGCACAAAAGCGATTCTGCCAAGCAATGTGAACACTTGTGCTTCCCAGGCACAGAGAAGGTGCTAGCAGGGAATTCTCTGCCTGCCTTTCCCCAGTGCTCTGCAAGCTCTCCAGGACAACATAAAATCTGGGGCTCTGTGCTTTCTTTCTTCCTGACCAAGAGTTACTGTTTTCTGCACAAAAGCGATTCTGCGAAGCAATGTGAACACTTGTGCTTCCCAGGCACAGAGAAGGTGCTAGCAGGGAATTCTCTGCCTGCCTTTCCCCAGTGCTCTGCAAGCTCTCCAGGACAACATAAAATCTGGGGCTCTGTGCTTTCTTTCGTTCTGAACAAGTGTTACTGTTTTCTGCACAAAAGCGATTCTGCGAAGCAATGTGAACACTTGTGCTTCCCAGGCACAGAGAAGGTGCTAGCAGGGAATTCTCTGCCTGCCTTTCCCCAGTGCTCTGCAAGCTCTCCAGGACAACATAAAATCTGGGGCTCTGTGCTTTCTTTCGTTCTGAACAAGTGTTACTGTTTTCTGCACAAAAGCGATTCTGCGAAGCAATGTGAACACTTGTGCTTCCCAGGCACAGAGAAGGTGCTAGCAGGGAATTCTCTGCCTGCCTTTCCCCAGTGCTCTGCAAGCTCTCCAGGACAACATAAAATCTGGGGCTCTGTGCTTTCTTTCTTCCTGACCAAGAGTTACTGTTTTCTGCACAAAAGCGATTCTGCGAAGCAATGTGAACACTTGTGCTTCCCAGGCACAGAGAAGGTGCTAGCAGGGAATTCTCTGCCTGCCTTTCCCCAGTGCTCTGCAAGCTCTCCAGGACAACATAAAATCTGGGGCTCTGTGCTTTCTTTCTTCCTGACCAAGAGTTACTGTTTTCTGCACAAAAGCGATTCTGCGAAGCAATGTGAACACTTGTGCTTCCCAGGCACAGAGAAGGTGCTAGCAGGGAATTCTCTGCCTGCCTTTCCCCAGTGCTCTGCAAGCTCTCCAGGACAACAGCAAATCTGGGGCTCTGTGCTTTCTTTCGTTCTGAACAAGTGTTACTGTTTTCTGCACAAAAGCGATTCTGCCAAGCAATGTGAACACTTGTGCTTCCCAGGCACAGAGAAGGTGCTAGCAGGGAATTCTCTGCCTGCCTTTCCCCAGTGCTCTGCAAGCTCTCCAGGACAACATAAAATCTGGGGCTCTGTGCTTTCTTTCGTTCTGAACAAGTGTTACTGTTTTCTGCACAAAAGCGATTCTGCGAAGCAATGTGAACACTTCTGCTTCCCAGGCACAGAGAAGGTGCTAGCAGGGAATTCTCTGCCTGCCTTTCCCCAGTGCTCTGCAAGCTCTCCAGGACAACATAAAATCTGGGGCTCTGTGCTTTCTTTCGTTCTGAACAAGTGTTACTGTTTTCTGCACAAAAGCGATTCTGCGAAGCAATGTGAACACTTGTGCTTCCCAGGCACAGAGAAGGTGCTAGCAGGGAATTCTCTGCCTGCCTTTCCCCAGTGCTCTGCAAGCTCTCCAGGACAACATAAAATCTGGGGCTCTGTGCTTTCTTTCTTCCTGACCAAGAGTTACTGTTTTCTGCACAAAAGCGATTCTGCGAAGCAATGTGAACACTTGTGCTTCCCAGGCACAGAGAAGGTGCTAGCAGGGAATTCTCTGCCTGCCTTTCCCCAGTGCTCTGCAAGCTCTCCAGGACAACATAAAATCTGGGGCTCTGTGCTTTCTTTCGTTCTGAACAAGTGTTACTGTTTTCTGCACAAAAGCGATTCTGCGAAGCAATGTGAACACTTGTGCTTCCCAGGCACAGAGAAGGTGCTAGCAGGGAATTCTCTGCCTGCCTTTCCCCAGTGCTCTGCAAGCTCTCCAGGACAACATAAAATCTGGGGCTCTGTGCTTTCTTTCGTTCTGAACAAGTGTTACTGTTTTCTGCACAAAAGCGATTCTGCGAAGCAATGTGAACACTTGTGCTTCCCAGGCACAGAGAAGGTGCTAGCAGGGAATTCTCTGCCTGCCTTTCCCCAGTGCTCTGCAAGCTCTCCAGGACAACATAAAATCTGGGGCTCTGTGCTTTCTTTCTTCCTGACCAAGAGTTACTGTTTTCTGCACAAAAGCGATTCTGCGAAGCAATGTGAACACTTGTGCTTCCCAGGCACAGAGAAGGTGCTAGCAGGGAATTCTCTGCCTGCCTTTCCCCAGTGCTCTGCAAGCTCTCCAGGACAACAGCAAATCTGGGGCTCTGTGCTTTCTTTCGTTCTGAACAAGTGTTACTGTTTTCTGCACAAAAGCGATTCTGCGAAGCAATGTGAACACTTCTGCTTCCCAGGCACAGAGAAGGTGCTAGCAGGGAATTCTCTGCCTGCCTTTCCCCAGTGCTCTGCAAGCTCTCCAGGACAACATAAAATCTGGGGCTCTGTGCTTTCTTTCGTTCTGAACAAGTGTTACTGTTTTCTGCACAAAAGCGATTCTGCGAAGCAATGTGAACACTTGTGCTTCCCAGGCACAGAGAAGGTGCTAGCAGGGAATTCTCTGCCTGCCTTTCCCCAGTGCTCTGCAAGCTCTCCAGGACAACATAAAATCTGGGGCTCTGTGCTTTCTTTCGTTCTGAACAAGTGTTACTGTTTTCTGCACAAAAGCGATTCTGCGAAGCAATGTGAACACTTGTGCTTCCCAGGCACAGAGAAGGTGCTAGCAGGGAATTCTCTGCCTGCCTTTCCCCAGTGCTCTGCAAGCTCTCCAGGACAACATAAAATCTGGGGCTCTGTGCTTTCTTTCGTTCTGAACAAGTGTTATGTTTTCTGCACAAAAGCGATTCTGCCAAGCAATGTGAACACTTGTGCTTCCCAGGCACAGAGAAGGTGCTAGCAGGGAATTCTCTGCCTGCCTTTCCCCAGTGCTCTGCAAGCTCTCCAGGACAACATAAAATCTGGGGCTCTGTGCTTTCTTTCGTTCTGAACAAGTGTTACTGTTTTCTGCACAAAAGCGATTCTGCCAAGCAATGTGAACACTTCTGCTTCCCAGGCACAGAGAAGGTGCTAGCAGGGAATTCTCTGCCTGCCTTTCCCCAGTGCTCTGCAAGCTCTCCAGGACAACAGCAAATCTGGGGCTCTGTGCTTTCTTTCGTTCTGAACAAGTGTTACTGTTTTCTGCACAAAAGCGATTCTGCGAAGCAATGTGAACACTTGTGCTTCCCAGGCACAGAGAAGGTGCTAGCAGGGAATTCTCTGCCTGCCTTTCCCCAGTGCTCTGCAAGCTCTCCAGGACAACATAAAATCTGGGGCTCTGTGCTTTCTTTCGTTCTGAACAAGTGTTACTGTTTTCTGCACAAAAGCGATTCTGCCAAGCAATGTGAACACTTGTGCTTCCCAGGCACAGAGAAGGTGCTAGCAGGGAATTCTCTGCCTGCCTTTCCCCAGTGCTCTGCAAGCTCTCCAGGACAACATAAAATCTGGGGCTCTGTGCTTTCTTTCGTTCTGAACAAGTGTTACTGTTTTCTGCACAAAAGCGATTCTGCGAAGCAATGTGAACACTTCTGCTTCCCAGGCACAGAGAAGGTGCTAGCAGGGAATTCTCTGCCTGCCTTTCCCCAGTGCTCTGCAAGCTCTCCAGGACAACATAAAATCTGGGGCTCTGTGCTTTCTTTCGTTCTGAACAAGTGTTACTGTTTTCTGCACAAAAGCGATTCTGCGAAGCAATGTGAACACTTGTGCTTCCCAGGCACAGAGAAGGTGCTAGCAGGGAATTCTCTGCCTGCCTTTCCCCAGTGCTCTGCAAGCTCTCCAGGACAACATAAAATCTGGGGCTCTGTGCTTTCTTTCGTTCTGAACAAGTGTTACTGTTTTCTGCACAAAAGCGATTCTGCGAAGCAATGTGAACACTTCTGCTTCCCAGGCACAGAGAAGGTGCTAGCAGGGAATTCTCTGCCTGCCTTTCCCCAGTGCTCTGCAAGCTCTCCAGGACAACATAAAATCTGGGGCTCTGTGCTTTCTTTCGTTCTGAACAAGTGTTACTGTTTTCTGCACAAAAGCGATTCTGCGAAGCAATGTGAACACTTCTGCTTCCCAGGCACAGAGAAGGTGCTAGCAGGGAATTCTCTGCCTGCCTTTCCCCAGTGCTCTGCAAGCTCTCCAGGACAACAGCAAATCTGGGGCTCTGTGCTTTCTTTCGTTCTGAACAAGTGTTACTGTTTTCTGCACAAAAGCGATTCTGCGAAGCAATGTGAACACTTGTGCTTCCCAGGCACAGAGAAGGTGCTAGCAGGGAATTCTCTGCCTGCCTTTCCCCAGTGCTCTGCAAGCTCTCCAGGACAACATAAAATCTGGGGCTCTGTGCTTTCTTTCGTTCTGAACAAGTGTTACTGTTTTCTGCACAAAAGCGATTCTGCGAAGCAATGTGAACACTTGTGCTTCCCAGGCACAGAGAAGGTGCTAGCAGGGAATTCTCTGCCTGCCTTTCCCCAGTGCTCTGCAAGCTCTCCAGGACAACATAAAATCTGGGGCTCTGTGCTTTCTTTCGTTCTGAACAAGTGTTATGTTTTCTGCACAAAAGCGATTCTGCCAAGCAATGTGAACACTTGTGCTTCCCAGGCACAGAGAAGGTGCTAGCAGGGAATTCTCTGCCTGCCTTTCCCCAGTGCTCTGCAAGCTCTCCAGGACAACATAAAATCTGGGGCTCTGTGCTTTCTTTCGTTCTGAACAAGTGTTACTGTTTTCTGCACAAAAGCGATTCTGCCAAGCAATGTGAACACTTCTGCTTCCCAGGCACAGAGAAGGTGCTAGCAGGGAATTCTCTGCCTGCCTTTCCCCAGTGCTCTGCAAGCTCTCCAGGACAACAGCAAATCTGGGGCTCTGTGCTTTCTTTCGTTCTGAACAAGTGTTACTGTTTTCTGCACAAAAGCGATTCTGCGAAGCAATGTGAACACTTGTGCTTCCCAGGCACAGAGAAGGTGCTAGCAGGGAATTCTCTGCCTGCCTTTCCCCAGTGCTCTGCAAGCTCTCCAGGACAACATAAAATCTGGGGCTCTGTGCTTTCTTTCGTTCTGAACAAGTGTTACTGTTTTCTGCACAAAAGCGATTCTGCCAAGCAATGTGAACACTTGTGCTTCCCAGGCACAGAGAAGGTGCTAGCAGGGAATTCTCTGCCTGCCTTTCCCCAGTGCTCTGCAAGCTCTCCAGGACAACATAAAATCTGGGGCTCTGTGCTTTCTTTCGTTCTGAACAAGTGTTACTGTTTTCTGCACAAAAGCGATTCTGCGAAGCAATGTGAACACTTCTGCTTCCCAGGCACAGAGAAGGTGCTAGCAGGGAATTCTCTGCCTGCCTTTCCCCAGTGCTCTGCAAGCTCTCCAGGACAACATAAAATCTGGGGCTCTGTGCTTTCTTTCGTTCTGAACAAGTGTTACTGTTTTCTGCACAAAAGCGATTCTGCGAAGCAATGTGAACACTTGTGCTTCCCAGGCACAGAGAAGGTGCTAGCAGGGAATTCTCTGCCTGCCTTTCCCCAGTGCTCTGCAAGCTCTCCAGGACAACATAAAATCTGGGGCTCTGTGCTTTCTTTCGTTCTGAACAAGTGTTACTGTTTTCTGCACAAAAGCGATTCTGCGAAGCAATGTGAACACTTCTGCTTCCCAGGCACAGAGAAGGTGCTAGCAGGGAATTCTCTGCCTGCCTTTCCCCAGTGCTCTGCAAGCTCTCCAGGACAACATAAAATCTGGGGCTCTGTGCTTTCTTTCTTCCTGACCAAGTGTTACTGTTTTCTGCACAAAAGCGATTCTGCGAAGCAATGTGAACACTTGTGCTTCCCAGGCACAGAGAAGGTGCTAGCAGGGAATTCTCTGCCTGCCTTTCCCCAGTGCTCTGCAAGCTCTCCAGGACAACATAAAATCTGGGGCTCTGTGCTTTCTTTCGTTCTGAACAAGTGTTACTGTTTTCTGCACAAAAGCGATTCTGCCAAGCAATGTGAACACTTGTGCTTCCCAGGCACAGAGAAGGTGTTAGCAGGGAATTCTCTGCCTGCCTTTCCCCAGTGCTCTGCAAGCTCTCCAGGACAACATAAAATCTGGGGCTCTGTGCTTTCTTTCGTTCTGAACAAGTGTTACTGTTTTCTGCACAAAAGCGATTCTGCCAAGCAATGTGAACACTTCTGCTTCCCAGGCACAGAGAAGGTGCTAGCAGGGAATTCTCTGCCTGCCTTTCCCCAGTGCTCTGCAAGCTCTCCAGGACAACATAAAATCTGGGGCTCTGTGCTTTCTTTCTTCCTGACCAAGTGTTACTGTTTTCTGCACAAAAGCGATTCTGCGAAGCAATGTGAACACTTGTGCTTCCCAGGCACAGAGAAGGTGCTAGCAGGGAATTCTCTGCCTGCCTTTCCCCAGTGCTCTGCAAGCTCTCCAGGACAACAACAAATCTGGGGCTCTGTGCTTTCTTTCGTTCTGAACAAGTGTTACTGTTTTCTGCACAAAAGCGATTCTGCGAAGCAATGTGAACAGGCACAGAGAAGGTGCTAGCAGGGAATTCTCTGCCTGCCTTTCCCCAGTGCTCTGCAAGCTCTCCAGGACAACATAAAATCTGGGGCTCTGTGCTTTCTTTCGTTCTGAACAAGTGTTACTGTTTTCTGCACAAAAGCGATTCTGCGAAGCAATGTGAACACTTCTGCTTCCCAGGCACAGAGAAGGTGCTAGCAGGGAATTCTCTGCCTGCCTTTCCCCAGTGCTCTGCAAGCTCTCCAGGACAACATAAAATCTGGGGCTCTGTGCTTTCTTTCTTCCTGACCAAGAGTTACTGTTTTCTGCACAAAAGCGATTCTGCGAAGCAATGTGAACACTTGTGCTTCCCAGGCACAGAGAAGGTGCTAGCAGGGAATTCTCTGCCTGCCTTTCCCCAGTGCTCTGCAAGCTCTCCAGGACAACATAAAATCTGGGGCTCTGTGCTTTCTTTCGTTCTGAACAAGTGTTACTGTTTTCTGCACAAAAGCGATTCTGCGAAGCAATGTGAACACTTGTGCTTCCCAGGCACAGAGAAGGTGCTAGCAGGGAATTCTCTGCCTGCCTTTCCCCAGTGCTCTGCAAGCTCTCCAGGACAACATAAAATCTGGGGCTCTGTGCTTTCTTTCGTTCTGAACAAGTGTTACTGTTTTCTGCACAAAAGCGATTCTGCGAAGCAATGTGAACACTTGTGCTTCCCAGGCACAGAGAAGGTGCTAGCAGGGAATTCTCTGCCTGCCTTTCCCCAGTGCTCTGCAAGCTCTCCAGGACAACATAAAATCTGGGGCTCTGTGCTTTCTTTCGTTCTGAACAAGTGTTACTGTTTTCTGCACAAAAGCGATTCTGCGAAGCAATGTGAACACTTCTGCTTCCCAGGCACAGAGAAGGTGCTAGCAGGGAATTCTCTGCCTGCCTTTCCCCAGTGCTCTGCAAGCTCTCCAGGACAACATAAAATCTGGGGCTCTGTGCTTTCTTTCTTCCTGACCAAGAGTTACTGTTTTCTGCACAAAAGCGATTCTGCGAAGCAATGTGAACACTTGTGCTTCCCAGGCACAGAGAAGGTGCTAGCAGGGAATTCTCTGCCTGCCTTTCCCCAGTGCTCTGCAAGCACTCCAGGACAACATAAAATCTGGGGCTCTGTGCTTTCTTTCGTTCTGAACAAGTGTTACTGTTTTCTGCACAAAAGCGATTCTGCGAAGCAATGTGAACACTTCTGCTTCCCAGGCACAGAGAAGGTGCTAGCAGGGAATTCTCTGCCTGCCTTTCCCCAGTGCTCTGCAAGCTCTCCAGGACAACATAAAATCTGGGGCTCTGTGCTTTCTTTCTTCCTGACCAAGAGTTACTGTTTTCTGCACAAAAGCGATTCTGCGAAGCAATGTGAACACTTGTGCTTCCCAGGCACAGAGAAGGTGCTAGCAGGGAATTCTCTGCCTGCCTTTCCCCAGTGCTCTGCAAGCTCTCCAGGACAACATAAAATCTGGGGCTCTGTGCTTTCTTTCGTTCTGAACAAGTGTTACTGTTTTCTGCACAAAAGCGATTCTGCGAAGCAATGTGAACACTTGTGCTTCCCAGGCACAGAGAAGGTGCTAGCAGGGAATTCTCTGCCTGCCTTTCCCCAGTGCTCTGCAAGCTCTCCAGGACAACATAAAATCTGGGGCTCTGTGCTTTCTTTCGTTCTGAACAAGTGTTACTGTTTTCTGCACAAAAGCGATTCTGCGAAGCAATGTGAACACTTGTGCTTCCCAGGCACAGAGAAGGTGCTAGCAGGGAATTCTCTGCCTGCCTTTCCCCAGTGCTCTGCAAGCTCTCCAGGACAACATAAAATCTGGGGCTCTGTGCTTTCTTTCGTTCTGAACAAGTGTTACTGTTTTCTGCACAAAAGCGATTCTGCGAAGCAATGTGAACACTTGTGCTTCCCAGGCACAGAGAAGGTGCTAGCAGGGAATTCTCTGCCTGCCTTTCCCCAGTGCTCTGCAAGCTCTCCAGGACAACATAAAATCTGGGGCTCTGTGCTTTCTTTCGTTCTGAACAAGTGTTACTGTTTTCTGCACAAAAGCGATTCTGCGAAGCAATGTGAACACTTGTGCTTCCCAGGCACAGAGAAGGTGCTAGCAGGGAATTCTCTGCCTGCCTTTCCCCAGTGCTCTGCAAGCTCTCCAGGACAACATAAAATCTGGGGCTCTGTGCTTTCTTTCGTTCTGAACAAGTGTTACTGTTTCTCTGCACAAAAGCGATTCTGCGAAGCAATGTGAACACTTGTGCTTCCCAGGCACAGAGAAGGTGCTAGCAGGGAATTCTCTGCCTGCCTTTCCCCAGTGCTCTGCAAGCTCTCCAGGACAA
>NW_027436934.1:0-76744 GCF_047716275.1 Strix uralensis
CCCTTCCAGGAACTTCTATGGCCTTCTATTGGCTTCTATGGCCTTCTATTTGCTTCTATGCACTTCTATGGCTTCTATATCCTTCTCTTGGCTTCTATGCCCTTCTATTGCCTTCTATTGCCTTCTATGCACTTCTATTGTCTTCTATGGTCTTCTATTTTCTTCTACGCCCTTGTATGACCTTCTATGCCCTTCTATGCCCTTGTATGACCTTCTATTGCCTTCTATTGCCTTCTGTGCCCTACTAGTGCCTTCTATGCCTTTTATTGCCTTCTATGCTCTTGTATTGGCTTCTATGCCCTTCTATGCCCTTCTGTTGTTTTCTATGTACTTCTCTGCCCTTCTCTGCCCTTCTATTGCTTCTATGCCGTGCTATGCACTTCTATGCCATTCTATTGGCCTTCTATGCCCTTCTGTAGGCTTCTATGCCCTTCTATGCCTTCTATGCCCTTCTATTGGATTCTAAGCCCTTCTATTGCCTTCTATGCCCTTCTATGCCCTTCTATTGGCTTCTATGCACTTCTATATCCTTCTATGCCCTTCTATTGGCTTCTATGCCGTTCTATTGTCTTCTATGCCCTTCTATGCCCTTCTATTGGCTTCTATGCCCTTCTATTGGCTTCTATGTCATTCTGTTGCTTCTATGCCCTTCTATTGGCTTCTATGCCCTTCTATCCCCTTATCTTTTCTTCTATGCCCTTCTATTGGCTTCCTATGCCCTTGTATTGGCTTCTATGCCCTTCTATGCCCTTCTATGCCCTTCTAGTGTCTTGTAGTGTATTCTATTGTCTTCTATGGTCTTCTATTTTCTTCTACGCTCTTCTATGACCTTCTATGCCCTTCTATGACCTTCTATGCCCTCCTATTGCCTTCTATGCCCTTCTAGTGTCTTCTATGCTCTTCTAATCCTTTCTATGCCCTTCTATACCCTTCTATGCCCTTCTATGACCTTCTATGCCCTTCTATTGCCTTCTATGCTATTGTATTTGCTTCTATGCCCTTCTATGCCCTTCTATTGTTTTCTATGCCCTTCTATGCCCTTCTATTGGCTTCTATGCCCTTCTATGCCTTCTATGCCCTTCTATGCCTTTCTATACCCTTCTATTGGCTTCTATGCTCTTCTATGGGCTTTTATGCCCTTCTATGCCCTCTATGTGCTCTGTGCTCTTCTGTGGGCTTCTATGGTCTTCTATGGGCTTCTATGCCCTTCTATGCCATTCTATTGCCTTCTATTGCCTTCTATTGCCTTGTATTGACTTCTATTAACTTCTATCGTCTTCTATGCCCTTCTACGACCTTCTATGCCCTTCTATGCCCTTCTATGCCCTTCTATGCCCTTTTATTGGCTTATATGCCCTTCTATGGGCTTTAATGCACTTCTATGCCCTTCTATGGGCTTCTCTGCCCTTCTATGTGCTTCTATGCTCTTCTATGGGCTTCCATGGGCTTCTATGGTGCTTCTAGTGGGCTTCTATTGCCTTCTATTGCCTTCTATTGCCTTCTATTGACTTCTATTAACTTCTATCGTCTTCTATGCCCTTCTACGACCTTCTATGCCCTTCTATGCCCTTCTATTTCTTCTATGCCTTTCTATTGCCGTTCTATGCCCTTCCAGGACCTTCTATGCCCTTCTATGCCTTTCTATGGCCTTCTATTGGCTTCTATGGCGTTCTATTGGCTTCTATGCTCTTCTATGGGCTTCTATGTCCTTCTATTGGCTTCTATGCGCTTCTATTGGCTTCTATGCCCTTCTATCCCCTTGTCTTGGCTTCTATGCCCTTCTATGTCCTTCTATGTCTTCTATTGCCTTCTATGGCCTTCTATTGCCTCTATGCCCTTCTATTGCCTTCTATGCCCTTCTGTGCCCTTCTATTGGCTTCTATGCCCTTCTATGCCTTCTATGCCCTTCTATGCACTTCTATGCCCTTGTATTGGCTTCTATGCCCTTCTATGGGCTTCTATGCCCTTCTGTTGGCTTCTGTGCCCTTCTATTGGCTTCTATGCCCTTCTATTGCCTTCTATGCCCTTCTATTGGCTGCTATGCCCTTCCAGGAACTTTCTATGCCCTTCTGTGCCCTTCTATTGGCTTCCTATGCCCTTCTAATGGCTTCTATGCCCTTCTAGTGTCTTCTATGCTCTTCTAATCCTTTCTATGCCTCCTTCTATACCCTTCTATGCCCTTCTATGACCTTCTATGCCCTTCTATTGCCTTCTATGCTATTGTATTTGCCTTCTATGCCCTTCTATGCCCTTCTATTGTTTTCTATGCCCTTCTATGCCCTTCTATTGGCTTCTACGCCCTTCTATGCCTTCTATGCCCTTCTATGCCTTTCTATACCCTTCTATTGGCTTCTATGCTCTTCTATGGGCTTTATGCCCTTCTATGCCCTTCTATGTGCTTCTGTGCTCTTCTGTGGGCTTCTATGGTCTTCTATGGGCTTCTATGCCATTCTATGCCATTCTATTGCCTTCTATTGCCTTGTATTGACTTCTATTAACTTCTATCGTCTTCTATGCCCTTCTACGACCTTCTATGCCCTTCTATGCCCCTTCTATGCCGTTTTAATTGGCTTCTATGCCCTTCTATGGGCTTTAATGCACTTCTTATGCCCTTCTATGGGCTTCTCTGCCCTTCTATGTGCTTCTATGCTCTTCTATGGGCTTCCATGGGCTTCTATGGGCTTCTATGGGCTTCTATTGCCTTCTATTGCCATTCTATTGCCTTCTATTGACTTCTATTAACTTCTATCGTCTTCTATGCCCTTCTACGACCTTCTATGCCCTTGTATTGGCTTCTATGCCTTTCTATTGCCTTCTATGCCCTTCCAGGACCTTCTATGCCCTTCTATGCCTTCTATGGCCTTCTATTGGCTTCTATGGCCTTCTATTGGCTTCCTATGCCCTTCTATGGGCTTCTATGTCCTTCTATTGGCTTCTATGCGCTTCTACTGGCTTCTATGCCCTTCTATGCCCTTGTCTTGGCTTCTATGCCCTTCTATGCCCTTCTATTGTCTTCTATGGTCTTCTATTTTCCTCTACAACCCTTCTATGACCTTCTATGCCCTTCTATTGCCTTCTATGCCCTTCTGTGCCTTCTATGCCCTTCTATTGGCTTCTATGCCCTTCTGTGCCTTCTATTGGCTTCTATGCCCTTCTATGCTGTTCTGTGCCCTTCTATGCCCTTCTATTGGCTTCTATGCCCTTCTATGCTTCTATGCCCTTCTATGCTTCTATGCCCTTTTATTGGCTTCTATGCCCTTCTATTGCCTTCTATGCCCTTCCAGGACCTTCTATGCCCTTCTATGCCATTCTATGCCCTTCTATTGGCTTCTATGCCCTTCTATTGGCTTCTATGCACTTCTATGCCCTTGTATTGGCTTCTATGCCCTTCTATGGGCTTCTATGCCCTTCTGTGGGCTTCTGTCCCCTTTTATTGGCTTCTATGCCCTTCTATTGCCTTCTATGCCCTTCTATTGGCTGCTATGCCCTTCCAGGAAGTTCTATGCCCTTCTATTCCCTCTATTGGCTTCTATGCCCTACTATCCCCTTGTCTTAGCTTCTATGCCCTTCTATGCCATTCTATGCCCTTCTATTTGTCTTCTATTGTCTTCTATGGTCTTCTATTTTCCTCTACACCCTTCTATGACCTTCTATGGCCCTTCTATTGCCTTCTATTCCCTTCTAGTGCCTTCTATGCCCTTCTGTGCCTTTCTATGCGCTTCTATGGCCTTCTATGCCTTCTATGCCCTTCTATGCCCTTGTATGCCCTTCTATGCCATTATATGCCCTTCTATTGCCTACTATGCCCTTCTATTGGCTTCTATGCCCTTCCAGGAACTTCTATGGCCTTCTATTGGCTTCTATGGCCTTCTATTTGCTTCTATTCACTTCTATTGGCTTCTATGTCCTTCTGTTGGCTTCTATGCCCTTCTATTTGCTTCCATGCCCTTCTATCCCCTTCTCTTGGCTTCTATGCCCTTCTATTGCCTTCTATTGCCTTCTATGCACTTCTATTGTCTTCTATGGTCTTCTATTTCTTCTACGCCCTTCTATGACTTCTATGCCCTTCTATGCCCTTTGTATGACCTTCTATTGCCTTCTATTGCCTTCTGTGCCTACTAGTGCCTTCTATGCCCTTGTATTGCCTTCTATGCTCTTATATTGGCTTCTATGCCCCTTCTATGCCCTTCTATTGGTTTCTATGCACTTCTCTGCCCTTCTCTGGCCCTTGTATTGGCTTCTATGCCGTGCTATGCCCTTCTATGCCATTCTATTGGCCTTCTATGCCCTTCTGTAGGCTTCTTTGCCCTTCTATGCCCTTCTATGCCCTTCTATGCCCTTCTATTGGGATTCTAAGCCCTTCTATTGCCTTCTATGCCCTTCTATGCCCTTCTATTGGCTTCTATGCACTTCTATATCCTTCTATGCCCTTCTATTGGCTTCTATGCCGTTCTATTGTCTTCTATGCCCTTCTATGCCCTTCTATTGGCTTCTATGCCCTTCTATTGGCTTCTATGTCATTTCTGTTGGCTTCTATGCCCTTCTATTGGCTTCTATGCCCTTCTATCCCCTTATCTTTTCTTCTATGCCCTTTCTATTGGCTCTATGCCCTTGTATTGGCTTCTATGCCCTTCTATGCCCTTCTATGCCCTTCTAGTGTCTTCTAGTGTATTCTATTGTCTTCTATGGTCTTCTATTTTCTTCTACGCTCTTCTATGACCTTCTATGCCCTTCTATGACCTTCTATGCCCTCCTATTGCCTTCTATTGCCCTTCTAGTGTCTTCTATGCTCTTCTAATCCTTTCTATGCCCTTCTATACCCTTCTATGCCCTTCTATGACCTTCTATGCCCTTCTATTGCCTTCTATGCTATTGTATTTGCTTCTATGCCCTTCTATGCCCTTCTATTGTTTTCTATGCCCTTCTATGCCCTTCTATTGGCTTCTACGCCCTTCTATGCCTTCTATGCCCTTCTATGCCTTTCTATACCCTTCTATTGGCTTCTATGCTCTTCTATGGGCTTTTATGCCCTTCTATGCCCTTCTATGTGCTTCTGTGCTCTTCTGTGGGCTTCTATGGTCTTCTATGGGCTTCTATGCCCTTCTATGCCATTCTATTGCCTTCTATTGCCTTCCTATTGCCTTGTATTGACTTCTATTAACTTCTATCGTCTTCTATGCCCTTCTACGACCTTCTATGCCCTTCTATGCCCTTCTATGCCCTTTTATTGGCTTATATGCCCTTCTATGGGCTTTAATGCACTTCTATGCCCTTCTATGGGCTTCTCTGCGCCTTCTATGTGCTTCTATGCTCTTCTATGGGCTTCCATGGGCTTCTATGGGCTTCTATGGGCTTCTATTGCCTTCTATTGCCTTCTATTGCCTTCTATTGACTTCTATTAACTTCTATCGTCTTCTATGCCCTTCTACGACCTTCTATGCCCTTCTATGCCCTTGTATTGGCTTTCTATGCCTTTCTATTGCCTTCTATGCCCTTCCAGGACCTTCTATGCCCTTCTATGCCTTTCTATGGCCTTCTATTGGCTTCTATGGCGTTCTATTGACTTCTATGCTCTTCTATGGGCTTCTATGTCCTTCTATTGGCTTCTATGCGCTTCTATTGGCTTCTATGCCCTTCTATCCCCTTGTCTTGGCTTCTATGCCCTTCTATGCCCTTCTATTGTCTTCTATTGTCTTCTATGGTCTTCTATTTTCCTCTACACCCTTCTATGACCTTCTATGCCCTTCTATTGCCTTCTATGGCCTTCTATTGCCTTCTATGCCCTTCTAATTGCCTTCTATGCCCTTCTGTGCCCTTCTATTGGCTTCTATGCACTTCTATGCCGTTCTGTGACCTTCTATGCCCTTCTTTTGGCTTCTATGCCCTTCTATGCCTTCTATGCCCTTCTATGCCTTTCTATGCCCTTTTTATTGGCTTCTATGCCCTTCTATTGCCTTCTATGCCCTTCCAGGACCTTCTATGCCCTTCTATGCCATTCTATGCCCCTTCTATTGGCTTCTATGCCCTTCTATGGCCTTCTATGCCCTTCTGTTGGATTCTGTGCCCTTCTATTGGCTCTATGCCCTCTATTGCCTTCTATGCCCTTCTATTGGCTGCTATGCCCTTCCAGGAACTTCTATGCCCTTCTGTGCACTTCTATTGGCTTCTATGCCCTTCTAATGGCTTCTATGCCCTTCTAGTGTCTTCTATGCTCTTCTAATCCTTTCTATGCCCTTCTATACCCTTCTATGCCCTTCTATGACCTTCTATGCCCTTCTATTGCCTTCTATGCTATTGTATTTGCTTCTATGCCCTTCTATGCCCTTCTACTGTTTTCTATGCCCTTCTATGCCCTTCATTGGCTTCTACGCCCTTCTATGCCTTCTATGCCCTTCTATGCCTTTCTATACCCTTCTATTGGCTTCTATGCTCTTCTATGGGCTTTTATGCCCTTCTATGGCCCTTCTATGTGCTTCTGTGCTCTTCTGTGGGCTTCTATGGTCTTCTATGGGCTTCTATGCCCTTCTATGCCATTCTATTGCCTTCTATTGCCTTCTATTGCCTTGTATTGACTTCTATTAACTTCTATCGTCTTCTATGCCCTTCTACGACCTTCTATGCCCTTCTATGCCCTTCTATGCCCTTCTATGCCCTTTTATTGGCTTATATGCCCTTCTATGGGCTTTAATGCACTTCTATGCCCTTCTATGGCTTCTCTGCCCTTCTATGTGCTTCTATGCTCTTCTATGGGCTTCCATGTGCTTCTATGGGCTTCTATGGGCTTCTATTGCTTCTATTGCCTTCTATGCCTTCTATTGACTTCTATTAACTTCTATCGTCTTCTATGCCCTTCTACGACCTTCTATGCCCTTCTATGCCCTTGTATTGGCTTCTATGCCTTTCTATTGCCTTCTATGCCCTTCCAGGACCTTCTATGCCCTTCTATGCCTTTCTATGGCCTTCTATTGGCTTCTATGGCGTTTCTATTGGCTTCTATGCTCTTCTATGGGCTTCTATGTCCTTCTATTGGCTTCTATGCGCTTCTATTGGCTTCTATGCCCTTCTATCCCCTTGTCTTGGCTTCTATGCCCTTCTATTGCCTTCTATGCCCTTACTATTGCCTTCTATGCCCTTCTATTGCCATTCTATGCCCTTCTATTGCCTTCTATGCCCTTCTGTGCCCTTCTATTGGCTTCTATGCACTTCTATGCCGTTCTGTGACCTTCTATGCCCTTCTATTGCCTTCTATGCTATTGTATTTGCTTCTATGCCCTTCTATGCCTTCTATTGTTTTCTATGCCCTTCTATGCCTTCTATTGGCTTCTATGCCCTTCTATGCCTTCTATGCCCTTCTATGCCTTTCTATACCCTTCTATTGGCTTCTATGCTCTTCTATGGGCTGTTATGCCCTTCTATGCCCTTCTATGTGCTTCTGTGCTCTTCTGTGGGCTTCTATGGTCTTCTATGGGCTTCTATGCCCTTCTATGCCATTCTATTGCCTTCTATTGCCTTGTATTGACTTCTATTAACTTCTATCGTCTTCTATGCCGTTCTACGACCTTGTATGCCCTTCTATGCCCTTCTATGCCCTTCTATGCCCTTCTATTGGCTTCTATGCCCTTCTATGGGCTTTAAATGCACTTCTATGCCCTTCTATGGGCTTCTCTGCCCTTCTATGTGCTTCTATGCTCTTCTATGGGCTTCCATGGGCTTCTATGGGCTTCTATTGCCTTCTATTGCCTTCTATTGCCTTCTATAGACTTCTATTAACTTCTATCGTCTTCTATGCCTTCTATGCCCTTGTATTGGCTTCTATGCTTCTATTGCCTTCTATGCCCTTCCAGGACCTTCTATGCCCTTCTATGCCTTTCTATGGCCTTCTATTGGCTTCTATGGCCTTCTATTGCCTTCTATGCCCTTCTATGGTCTTCTATGTCCTTCTATTGGCTTCTATGCGCTTCTATTGGCTTCTATGCCCTTCTATCCCCTTGTCTTGGCTTCTATGCCCTTCTATGCCCTTCTATTGTCTTCTATTGTCTTCTATGGTCTTCTATTTTACTCTACACCCTTCTATGACCTTCTATGCCCTTCTATTGCCTTCTATGGCCTTCTATTGCCTTCTATGCCCTTCTATTGCCTTCTATGCCCTTCTGTGCCCTTCTATTGGCTTCTATGCCCTTCTATGCCGTTCTGTGCCCTCTATGCCCTTCTATTGGCTTCTATGCCCTTCTATGCCTTCTATGCCCTTCTATGCTTTCTATGCCCTTTTATTGGCTTCTATGCCCTTCTATTGCCTTCTATGCCCCTTCCAGGACCTTCTATGCCCTTCTATGCCATTCAATGCCTTCTATTGGCTTCTATGCCCTTGTATTTGGCTTCTATGCACTTCTATGCCCTTGTATTGGCTTCAATGCCCTTCTATGGGCTTCTATGCCCTTCTGTTGGCTTCTGTGCCCTTCTATTGGCTTCTATGCCCTTCTATTGCCTTCTATGCCCTTCTATTGGCTGCTATGCCCTTCCAGGAACTTCTATGCCCTTCTGTGCCCTTCTATTGGCTTCTATGCCCTTCTATTGGCTTCTATGCCCTACTATCCCCTTGTCTTAGCTTCTATGCCCTTCTATGCCCTTCTATGCCCTTGTATGCCCTTGTATGCCCTTCTATGCCCTTCTATTGCCTACTATGCCCTTCTATTGGCTTCTGTGCCCTTCCAGGAACTTCTATGGCCTTCTATTGGCTTCTATGGCCTTCTATTGGCTTCTATGTCCTTCTGTTGGCTTCTATGCCCTTCTATTTGCTTCCATGCCCTTCTATCCCCTTCTCTTGGCTTCTATGCCCTTCTATTGCCTTCTATTGCCTTCTATGCACTTCTATTGTCTTCTATGGTCTTCTATTTTCTTCTACGCCCTTCTATGACCTTCTATGCCTTCTATGCCCTTGTATGACCTTCTATTGCCTTCTATTGCTTCTGTGCCCTACTAGTGCCTTCTATGCCTTTTATTGCCTTCTATGCTCTTGTATTGGCTTCTATGCCCTTCTATGCCCTTCTGTTGTTTTCTATGCACTTCTCTGCCCTTCTCTGCCCTTGTATTGGCTTCTATGCCGTGCTATGCCCTTCTATGCCATTCTATTGGCCTTCTATGCCCTTCTGTAGGCTTCTATGCCCTTCTATGCCCTTCTATGCCCTTCTATGCCCTTCTATTGGATTCTAAGCCCTTCTATTGCCTTCTATGCCCTTCTATGCCCTTCTATTGGCTTCTATGCACTTCTATAGCCTTCTATGCCCTTCTATTGGCTTCTATGCCGTTCTATTGTCTTCTATGCCCTTCTATGCCCTTCTATTGGCTTCTATGCCCTTCTATTGGCTTCTATGTCATTCTGTTGGCTTCTATGCCTTCTATTGGCTTCTATGCCCTTCTATCCCCTTATCTTTTCTTCTATGCCCTTCTATTGGCTTCTATGCCCTTGTATTGGCTTCTATGCCCTTCTATGCCCTTCTATGCCCTTCTAGTGTCTTCTAGTGTATTCTATTGTCTTCTATGGTCTTCTATTTTCTTCTACGCTCTTCTATGACCTCTATGCCCTTCTATGACCTTCTATGCCCTCCTATTGCCTTCTATGCCCTTCTAGTGTCTTCTATGCTCTTCTAATCCTTTCTATGCCCTTCTATACCCTTCTATGCCCTTCTATGACCTTCTATGCCCTTCTATTGCCTTCTATGCTATTGTATTTGCTTCTATGCCCTTCTATTGCCCTTCTATTGTATTCTATGCCCTTCTATGCCTTCTATTGCCTTCTATGCCCTTCTATGCTTCTATGCCCTTCTATGCCTTTCTATACCCTTCTATTGGCTTCTATGCTCTTCTATGGGCTTTTATGCCCTTCTATGCCCTTCTATGTGCTTCTGTGCTGTTCTGTGGGCTTCTATGGTCCTTCTATGGGCTTCTATGCCCTTCTATGCCATTCTATTGCCTTCTATTGCCTTCTATTGCCTTGTATTGACTTCTATTAACTTCTATCGTCTTCTATGCCGTTCTACGACCTTCTATGCCCTTCTATGCCCTTCTATGCCCTTCTATGCCCTTTTATTGGCTTTATATGCCCTTCTATGGGCTTTAATGCACTTCTATGCCCTTCTATGGGCTTCTCTGCCCTTCTATGTGCTTCTATGCTCTTCTATGGGCTTCCATGGGCTTCCATGGGCTTCTATGGGCTTCTATTGCCTTCTATTGCCTTCTATTGCCTTCTATTGACTTTCTATTAACTTCTATCGTCTTCTATGCCCTTCTACGACCTTCTATGCCTTCTATGCCCTTGTATTGGCTTCTATGCCTTTCTATTGCCTCTATGCCCTTCCAGGACCTTCTATGCCCTTCTATGCCTTTCTATGGCCTTCTATTGGCTTCTATGGCCTTCTATTGGCTTCTATGCCCTTCTATGGGCTTCTATGTCCTTCTATTGGCTTCTATGCGCTTCTATTGGCTTCTATGCCCTTCTATCCCCTTGTCTTGACTTCTATGCCCTCTATGCCTTGTATTGGCTTCTATGCCCTTCTATGGGCTTCTATGCCCTGCTGTTAGCTTCTGTGCCCTTCTATTGGCTTCTATGCCCTTCTATTGCCTTCTATGCCCTTCTATTGGCTGCTGTGGCCCTTCCAGGAACTTCTATGCCCTTCTGTGCCCTTCTATTGGCTTCTATGCCCTTCTATTGGCTTCTATGCCCTTCTAGTGTCTTCTATGCTCTTCTAATCCTTTCTATGCGCTTCTATACCCTTCTATGCCCTTCTATGACCTTCTATGCCCTTCTATTGCCTTCTATGCTATTGTATTTGCTTCTATGCCCTTCTATGCCCTTCTATTGTTTTCTATGCCCTTCTATGCCTTCTATGCCCTTCTATGCCTTTCTATACCCTTCTATTGGCTTCTATGCTCTTCTATGGGCTTTTATGCCCTTCTATGCCCTTCTATGTGCTTCTGTGCTCTTCTTTGGGCTTCTATGGTCTTCTATGGGCTTCTATGCCCTTCTATGCCATTCTATTGCCTTCTATTGCCTTCTATTGCCTTGTATTGACTTCTATTAACTTCTATCGTCTTCTATGCCCTTCTACGACCTTCTATGCCCTTCTATGACCTTCTATGCCCTTCTATGCCCTTTTATTGGCTTCTATGCCCTTCTATGGGCTTTTATGCCCTTCTATGCCCTTCTATGGGCTTCTATGCCCTTCTATGGGCTTCTATGCTCCTCTATGGGCTTCTATGGGCTTCTGTGGGATTCTACGGGATTCTATGGTCTTCCATGGGCTTCTAAGCCTTCTATGCCCTTGTATTGCCTTCTATTGCCTTCTATTGACTTGTATTAACTTCTATCATCTTCTATGCCCTTCTACGAACTTCTATGCCCTTCTATGCCCTTCTATGCCCTTCTATTGGCTTCTATGCCCTTCTATTGGCTTCTATGCCCTTCTATGCCTTCCATTGGCTTCTATGCCCTTCTATGGGCTTTAAATGCACTTCTATGCCCTTCTATGGGCTTCTCTGCCCTTCTATGTGCTTCTATGCTCTTCTATGGGCTTCCATGGGCTTCTATGGGCTTCTATTGCCTTCTATTGCCTTCTATTGCCTTCTATTGCCTTCTATTGACTTCTATTAACTTCTATCGTCTTCTATGCCCTTCTACGACCTTCTATGCCCTTCTATGCCCTTGTATTGGCTTCTATGCCTTTCTATTGCCTTCTATGCCCTTCCAGGACCTTCTATGCCCTTCTATGCCTTTCTATGGCCTTCTATTGGCTTCTATGGCCTTCTATTGGCTTCTATGCCCTTCTATGGCTTCTATGTCCTTCTATTGGCTTCTATGCGCTTCTATTGGCTTCTATGCCCTTCTATCCCCTTGTCTTGGCTTCTATGCCCTTCTATGCCCTTCTATTGTCTTCTATTGTCTTCTATGTCTTCTATTTTCCTCTACAACCCTTCTATGACCTTCTATGGCCTTCTATTGCCTTCTATGCCCTTCTATTGCCTTCTATGCCCTTCTGTGCCCTTCTATTGGCTTCTATGCCCTTCTATGCCGTTCTGTGCCCTTCTATGCCCTTCTATTGGCTTCTATGCCCTTCTATGCCTTCTATGCCCTTCTATGCCTTTCTATGCCCTTTTATTGGCTTCTATGCCCTTCTATTG
The DNA here is from genome assembly GCF_047716275.1 of Strix uralensis. Taxonomy (NCBI): domain Eukaryota; kingdom Metazoa; phylum Chordata; class Aves; order Strigiformes; family Strigidae; genus Strix; species Strix uralensis. The sequence continues at coordinate 12,175 of NW_027436934.1, forward strand.
CCTTCTATGCCCTTCCAGGACCTTCTATGCCCTTCTATGCCATTCTATGCCCTTCTATTGGCTTCTATGCCCTTCTATTGGCTTCTATGCACTTCTATGCCCTTGTATTGGCTTCTATGCCCTTCTATGGGCTTCTATGCCCTTCTGTGGGCTTCTGTGCCCTTTTATTGGCTTCTATGCCCTTCTATTGCCTTCTATGCCCTTCTATTGGCTGCTATGCCCTTCCAGGAACTTCTATGCCCTTCTGTGCCCTTCTATTGGCTTCTATGCCCTTCTATTCGGCTTCTATGCCCTACTATCCCCTTGTCTTAGCTTCTATGCCCTTCTATGCCATTCTATGCCCTCTATGTGTCTTCTATTGTCTTCTATGGTCTTCTATTTTCCTCTACACCCTTCTATGACCTTCTATGCCCTTCTATTGCCTTCTATTCCCTTCTAGTGCCTTATATGCCCTTCTGTGCCTTCTATGCGCTTCTATGGCCTTCTATGCCCTTCTATGCCCTTGTATGCCCTTGTATGCCCTTCTATGCCCTTCTATTGCTACTATGCCCTTCTATTGGCTTCTATGCCCTTCCAGGAACTTCTATGGCCTTCTATTGGCTTCTATGGCCTTCTATTGCTTCTATGCACTTCTATTTGGCTTCTATGTCCTTCTGTTGGCTTCTATGCCCTTCTATTTGCTTCCATGCCCTTCTATCCCCTTCTCTTGGCTTCTATGCCCTTCTATTGCCTTCTATTGCCTTCTATGCACTTCTATTGTCTTCTATGGTCTTCTATTTTCTTCTACGCCTTCTATGACCTTCTATGCCCTTCTATGCCCTTGTATGACCTTCTATTGCCTTCTATTGCCTTCTGTGCCCTACTAGTGCCTTCTATGCCCTTTTATTGCCTTCTATGCTCTTGTATTGGCTTCTATGCCCCTTCTATGCCCTTCTGTTGGTTTTCTATGCACTTCTCTGCCCTTCTCTGCCCTTGTATTGGCTTCTATGCCGTGCTATGCCCTTCTATGCCATTCTATTGGCCTTCTATGCCCTTCTGTAGGCTTCTATGCCCTTCTATGCCCTTCTATGCCCTTCTATGCCCTTCTATTGGATTCTAAGCCCTTCTATTGCCTTCTATGCCCTTCTATGCCCTTCTATTGGCTTCTATGCACTTCTATATCCTTCTATGCACTTCTATTGGCTTCTATGCTGTTCTATTGTCTTCTATGCCCTTCTATGCCCTTCTATTGGCTTCTATGCCCTTCTATTGCTTCTATGTCATTCTGTTGGCTCTATGCCCTTCTATTGGCTTCTATGCCCTTCTATCCCCTTATCTTTTCTTCTATGCCCTTCTATTGGCTTCTATGCCTTGTATTGGCTTCTATGCCCTTCTATGCCTTCTATGCCCTTCTAGTGTCTTCTAGTGTATTCTATTGTCTTCTATGGTCTTCTATTTTCTTCTAACGCTCTTCTATGACCTTCTATGCCCTTCTATGACCTTCTATGCCCTCCTATTGCCTTCTATGCCCTTCTAGTGTCTTCTATGCTCTTCTAATCCTTTCTATGCCCTTCTATACCCTTCTATGCCCTTCTATGACCTTCTATGCCCTTCTATTGCCTTCTATGCTATTGTATTTGCTTCTATGCCTTCTATGCCCTTCTATTGTATTCTATGCCCTTCTATGCCCTTCTATTGGCTTCTATGCCGTTCTATGCCTTCTATGCCCTTCTATGCCTTTCTATACCCTTCTATTGGCTTCTATGCTCTTCTATGGGCTTTTATGCCCTTCTATGCCCTTCTATGTGCTTCTGTGCTCTTCTGTGGGCTTCTATGGTCTTCTATGGGCTTCTATGCCCTTCTATGCCATTCTATTGCCTTTCTATTGCCTTCTATTGCCTTGTATTGACTTCTATTAACTTCTATCGTCTTCTATGCCGTTCTACGACCTTGTATGCCCTTCTATGCCCTTCTATGCCCTTCTATGCCGTTTTATTGGCTTATATGCCCTTCTATGGGCTTTAATGCACTTCTATGCCCTTCTATGGGCTTCTCTGCCCTTCTATGTGCTTCTATGCTCTTCTATGGGCTTCCATGGGTTTCTATGGGCTTCTATGGCTTCTATTGCCTTCTATTGCCTTCTATTGCCTTCTATTGACTTCTATTAACTTCTATCGTCTTCTATGCCCTTCTACGACCTTCTATGCCCTTCTATGCCCTTGTATTGGCTTCTATGCCTTTCTATTGCCTTCTATGCCCTTACAGGACCTTCTATGCCCTTCTATGCCTTTCTGTGGCCTTCTATTGGCTTCTATGGCCTTCTATTGGCTTCTATGCCCTTCTATGGGCTTCTATGTCCTTCTATTGGCTTCTATGCGCTTCTATTGGCTTCTATGCCCTTCTATCCCCTTGTCTTGACTTCTATGCCCTTCTATGCCCTTGTATTGGCTTCTATGCCCTTCTATGGGCTTCTATGCCCTGCTGTTAGCTTCTGTGCCCTTCTATTGGCTTCTATGCCCTTCTATTGCCTTCTATGCCCTTCTATTGGCTGCTGTGCCCTTCCAGGAACTTCTATGGCCTTCTGTGCCCTTCTATTGGCTTCTATGCCCTTTTATTGGCTTCTATGCCCTTCTAGTGTCTTCTATGCTCTTCTAATCCTTTCTATGCGCTTCTATACCCTTCTATGCCCTTCTATGACCTTCTATGCCCTTCTATTGCCTTCTATGCTATTGTATTTGCTTCTATGCCCTTCTATTGTTTTCTATGCCCTTCTATGCCTTCTATGCCCTTCTATGCCTTTCTATACCCTTCTATTGGCTTCTATGCTCTTCTATGGGCTTTTATGCCCTTCTATGCCCTTCTATGTGCTTCTGTGCTCTTCTGTGGGCTTCTATGGTCTTGTATGGGCTTCTATGCCCTTCTATGCCATTCTATTGCCTTCTATTGCCTTCTATTGCCTTGTATTGACTTCTATTAACTTCTATCGTCTTCTATGCCCTTCTACGACCTTCTATGCCCTTCTATGACCTTCTATGCCCTTCTATGCCCTTCTATGCCCTTTTTATTGGCTTCTATGCCCTTCTATGGGCTTTTATGCCCTTCTATGCCCTTCTATGGGCTTCTATGCCCTTCTATGGGCTTCTAATGCTCCTCTATGGGCTTCTATGGGCTTCTGTGGGATTCTACGGGATTCTATGGTCTTCCATGGGCTTCTAAGCCTTCTATGCCCTTGTATTGCCTTCTATTGCCTTCTATTGCCTTCTATTGACTTGTATTAACTTCTATCATCTTCTATGCCCTTCTACGAACTTCTATGCCCTTCTATGCCCTTCTATTGGCTTCTATGCCCTTCTATTGGCTTCTATGCCCTTCTATGCCCTTCTATTGGCTTCTATGCCCTTCTATGGGCTTTAATGCACTTCTATGCCCTTCTATGGGCTTCTCTGCCCTTCTATGTGCTTCTATGCTCTTCTATGGGCTTCCATGGGCTTCTATGGGCTTCTATGGGCTTCTATTGCCTTCTATTGCCTTCTATTGCCTTCTATTGCCTTCTATTGACTTCTATTAACTTCTATCGTCTTCTATGCCCTTCTACGACCTTCTATGCCCTTCTATGCCCTTGTATTGGCTTCTATGCCTTTCTATTGCCTTCTATGGCCTTCCAGGACCTTCTATGCCCTTCTATGCCTTTCTATGGCCTTCTATTGGCTTCTATGGCCTTCTATTGGCTTCTATGCCCTTCTATGGGCTTCTATGTCCTTCTATTGGCTTCTATGCGCTTCTATTGGCTTCTATGCCCTTCTATCCCCTTGTCTTGGCTTCTATGCCCTTCTATGCCCTTCTATTGTCTTCTATTGTCTTCTATGGTCTTCTATTTTCCTCTACACCCTTCTATGACCTTCTATGGCCTTCTATTGCCTTCTATGCCCTTCTATTGGATTCTAAGCCCTTCTATTGCCTTCTATGCCCTTCTATGCCCTTCTATTGGCTTCTATGCACTTCTATAGCCTTCTATGCCCTTCTATTGGCTTCTATGCCGTTCTATTGTCTTCTATGCCCTTCTATGCCCTTCTATTGGCTTCTATGCCCTTCTATTGGCTTCTATGTCATTCTGTTGGCTTCTATGCCCTTCTATTGGCTTCTATGCCCTTCTATCCCCTTATCTTTTCTTCTATGCCCTTCTATTGGCTTCTATGCCCTTGTATTGGCTTCTATGCCCTTCTATGCCCTTCTATGCCCTTCTAGTGTCTTCTAGTGTATTCTATTGTCTTCTATGGTCTTCTATTTTCTTCTACGCTCTTCTATGACCTTCTATGCCCTTCTATGACCTTCTATGCCCTCCTATTGCCTTCTATGCCCTTCTAGTGTCTTCTATGCTCTTCTAATCCTTTCTATGCCCTTCTATACCCTTCTATGCCCTTCTATGACCTTCTATGCCCTTCTATTGCCTTCTATGCTATTGTATTTGCTTCTATGCCCTTCTATGCCCTTCTATTGTATTCTATGCCCTTCTATGCCCTTCTATTGCCTTCTATGCCCTTCTATGCCTTCTATGCCCTTCTATGCCTTTCTATACCCTTCTATTGGCTTCTATGCTCTTCTATGGGCTTTTATGCCCTTCTATGCCCTTCTATGTGCTTCTGTGCTCTTCTGTGGGCTTCTATGGTCTTCTATGGGCTTCTATGCCCTTCTATGCCATTCTATTGCCTTCTATTGCCTTCTATTGCCTTGTATTGACTTCTATTAACTTCTATCGTCTTCTATGCCGTTCTACGACCTTCTATGCCCTTCTATGCCCTTCTATGCCCTTCTATGCCCTTTTATTGGCTTATATGCCCTTCTATGGGCTTTAATGCACTTCTATGCCCTTCTATGGGCTTCTCTGCCCTTCTATGTGCTTCTATGCTCTTCTATGGGCTTCCATGGGCTTCCATGGGCTTCTATGGGCTTCTATTGCCTTCTATTGCCTTCTATTGCCTTCTATTGACTTCTATTAACTTCTATCGTCTTCTATGCCCTTCTACGACCTTCTATGCCCTTCTATGCCCTTGTATTGGCTTCTATGCCTTTCTATTGCCTTCTATGCCCTTCCAGGACCTTCTATGCCCTTCTATGCCTTTCTATGGCCTTCTATTGGCTTCTATGGCCTTCTATTGGCTTCTATGCCCTTCTATGGGCTTCTATGTCCTTCTATTGGCTTCTATGCGCTTCTATTGGCTTCTATGCCCTTCTATCCCCTTGTCTTGACTTCTATGCCCTTCTATGCCCTTGTATTGGCTTCTATGCCCTTCTATGGGCTTCTATGCCCTGCTGTTAGCTTCTGTGCCCTTCTATTGGCTTCTATGCCCTTCTATTGCCTTCTATGCCCTTCTATTGGCTGCTGTGCCCTTCCAGGAACTTCTATGCCCTTCTGTGCCCTTCTATTGGCTTCTATGCCCTTCTATTGGCTTCTATGCCCTTCTAGTGTCTTCTATGCTCTTCTAATCCTTTCTATGCGCTTCTATACCCTTCTATGCCCTTCTATGACCTTCTATGCCCTTCTATTGCCTTCTATGCTATTGTATTTGCTTCTATGCCCTTCTATGCCCTTCTATTGTTTTCTATGCCCTTCTATGCCTTCTATGCCCTTCTATGCCTTTCTATACCCTTCTATTGGCTTCTATGCTCTTCTATGGGCTTTTATGCCCTTCTATGCCCTTCTATGTGCTTCTGTGCTCTTCTGTGGGCTTCTATGGTCTTCTATGGGCTTCTATGCCCTTCTATGCCATTCTATTGCCTTCTATTGCCTTCTATTGCCTTGTATTGACTTCTATTAACTTCTATCGTCTTCTATGCCCTTCTACGACCTTCTATGCCCTTCTATGACCTTCTATGCCCTTCTATGCCCTTCTATGCCCTTTTATTGGCTTCTATGCCCTTCTATGGGCTTTTATGCCCTTCTATGCCCTTCTATGGGCTTCTATGCCCTTCTATGGGCTTCTATGCTCCTCTATGGGCTTCTATGGGCTTCTGTGGGATTCTACGGGATTCTATGGTCTTCCATGGGCTTCTAAGCCTTCTATGCCCTTGTATTGCCTTCTATTGCCTTCTATTGACTTGTATTAACTTCTATCATCTTCTATGCCCTTCTACGAACTTCTATGCCCTTCTATGCCCTTCTATGCCCTTCTATTGGCTTCTATGCCCTTCTATTGGCTTCTATGCCCTTCTATGCCCTTCTATTGGCTTCTATGCCCTTCTATGGGCTTTAATGCACTTCTATGCCCTTCTATGGGCTTCTCTGCCCTTCTATGTGCTTCTATGCTCTTCTATGGGCTTCCATGGGCTTCTATGGGCTTCTATTGCCTTCTATTGCCTTCTATTGCCTTCTATTGCCTTCTATTGCCTTCTATTGACTTCTATTAACTTCTATCGTCTTCTATGCCCTTCTACGACCTTCTATGCCCTTCTATGCCCTTGTATTGGCTTCTATGCCTTTCTATTGCCTTCTATGCCCTTCCAGGACCTTCTATGCCCTTCTATGCCTTTCTATGGCCTTCTATTGGCTTCTATGGCCTTCTATTGGCTTCTATGCCCTTCTATGGGCTTCTATGTCCTTCTATTGGCTTCTATGCGCTTCTATTGGCTTCTATGCCCTTCTATCCCCTTGTCTTGGCTTCTATGCCCTTCTATGCCCTTCTATTGTCTTCTATTGTCTTCTATGGTCTTCTATTTTCCTCTACACCCTTCTATGACCTTCTATGGCCTTCTATTGCCTTCTATGCCCTTCTATTGCCTTCTATGCCCTTCTGTGCCCTTCTATTGGCTTCTATGCCCTTCTATGCCGTTCTGTGCCCTTCTATGCCCTTCTATTGGCTTCTATGCCCTTCTATGCCTTCTATGCCCTTCTATGCCTTTCTATGCCCTTTTATTGGCTTCTATGCCCTTCTATTGCCTTCTATGCCCTTCCAGGACCTTCTATGCCCTTCTATGCCATTCTATGCCCTTCTATTGGCTTCTATGCCCTTCTATTGGCTTCTATGCACTTCTATGCCCTTGTATTGGCTTCTATGCCCTTCTATGGGCTTCTATGCCCTTCTGTGGGCTTCTGTGCCCTTTTATTGGCTTCTATGCCCTTCTATTGCCTTCTATGCCCTTCTATTGGCTGCTATGCCCTTCCAGGAACTTCTATGCCCTTCTGTGCCCTTCTATTGGCTTCTATGCCCTTCTATTGGCTTCTATGCCCTACTATCCCCTTGTCTTAGCTTCTATGCCCTTCTATGCCATTCTATGCCCTTCTATTTGTCTTCTATTGTCTTCTATGGTCTTCTATTTTCCTCTACACCCTTCTATGACCTTCTATGCCCTTCTATTGCCTTCTATTCCCTTCTAGTGCCTTATATGCCCTTCTGTGCCCTTCTATGCGCTTCTATGGCCTTCTATGCCCTTCTATGCCCTTGTATGCCCTTGTATGCCCTTCTATGCCCTTCTATTGCCTACTATGCCCTTCTATTGGCTTCTATGCCCTTCCAGGAACTTCTATGGCCTTCTATTGGCTTCTATGGCCTTCTATTTGCTTCTATGCACTTCTATTGGCTTCTATGTCCTTCTGTTGGCTTCTATGCCCTTCTATTTGCTTCCATGCCCTTCTATCCCCTTCTCTTGGCTTCTATGCCCTTCTATTGCCTTCTATTGCCTTCTATGCACTTCTATTGTCTTCTATGGTCTTCTATTTTCTTCTACGCCCTTCTATGACCTTCTATGCCCTTCTATGCCCTTGTATGACCTTCTATTGCCTTCTATTGCCTTCTGTGCCCTACTAGTGCCTTCTATGCCCTTTTATTGCCTTCTATGCTCTTGTATTGGCTTCTATGCCCTTCTATGCCCTTCTGTTGTTTTCTATGCACTTCTCTGCCCTTCTCTGCCCTTGTATTGGCTTCTATGCCGTGCTATGCCCTTCTATGCCATTCTATTGGCCTTCTATGCCCTTCTGTAGGCTTCTATGCCCTTCTATGCCCTTCTATGCCCTTCTATGCCCTTCTATTGGATTCTAAGCCCTTCTATTGCCTTCTATGCCCTTCTATGCCCTTCTATTGGCTTCTATGCACTTCTATATCCTTCTATGCCCTTCTATTGGCTTCTATGCTGTTCTATTGTCTTCTATGCCCTTCTATGCCCTTCTATTGGCTTCTATGCCCTTCTATTGGCTTCTATGTCATTCTGTTGGCTTCTATGCCCTTCTATTGGCTTCTATGCCCTTCTATCCCCTTATCTTTTCTTCTATGCCCTTCTATTGGCTTCTATGCCCTTGTATTGGCTTCTATGCCCTTCTATGCCCTTCTATGCCCTTCTAGTGTCTTCTAGTGTATTCTATTGTCTTCTATGGTCTTCTATTTTCTTCTACGCTCTTCTATGACCTTCTATGCCCTTCTATGACCTTCTATGCCCTCCTATTGCCTTCTATGCCCTTCTAGTGTCTTCTATGCTCTTCTAATCCTTTCTATGCCCTTCTATACCCTTCTATGCCCTTCTATGCCCTTCTATGCCCTTCTATGCCCTTCTATTGGATTCTAAGCCCTTCTATTGCCTTCTATGCCCTTCTATGCCCTTCTATTGGCTTCTATGCACTTCTATATCCTTCTATGCCCTTCTATTGGCTTCTATGCTGTTCTATTGTCTTCTATGCCCTTCTATGCCCTTCTATTGGCTTCTATGCCCTTCTATTGGCTTCTATGTCATTCTGTTGGCTTCTATGCCCTTCTATTGGCTTCTATGCCCTTCTATCCCCTTATCTTTTCTTCTATGCCCTTCTATTGGCTTCTATGCCCTTGTATTGGCTTCTATGCCCTTCTATGCCCTTCTATGCCCTTCTAGTGTCTTCTAGTGTATTCTATTGTCTTCTATGGTCTTCTATTTTCTTCTACGCTCTTCTATGACCTTCTATGCCCTTCTATGACCTTCTATGCCCTCCTATTGCCTTCTATGCCCTTCTAGTGTCTTCTATGCTCTTCTAATCCTTTCTATGCCCTTCTATGCCCTTCTATTGCCTTCTATGCCCTTCTATGCCTTCTATGCCCTTCTATGCCTTTCTATACCCTTCTATTGGCTTCTATGCTCTTCTATGGGCTTTTATGCCCTTCTATGCCCTTCTATGTGCTTCTGTGCTCTTCTGTGGGCTTCTATGGTCTTCTATGGGCTTCTATGCCCTTCTATGCCATTCTATTGCCTTCTATTGCCTTCTATTGCCTTGTATTGACTTCTATTAACTTCTATCGTCTTCTATGCCGTTCTACGACCTTGTATGCCCTTCTATGCCCTTCTATGCCGTTTTATTGGCTTATATGCCCTTCTATGGGCTTTAATGCACTTCTATGCCCTTCTATGGGCTTCTCTGCCCTTCTATGTGCTTCTATGCTCTTCTATGGGCTTCCATGGGTTTCTATGGGCTTCTATGGGCTTCTATTGCCTTCTATTGCCTTCTCTTGCCTTCTATTGACTTCTATTAACTTCTATCGTCTTCTATGCCCTTCTACGACCTTCTATGCCCTTCTATGCCCTTGTATTGGCTTCTATGCCTTTCTATTGCCTTCTATGCCCTTCCAGGACCTTCTATGCCCTTCTATGCCTTTCTGTGGCCTTCTATTGGCTTCTATGGCCTTCTATTGGCTTCTATGCCCTTCTATGGGCTTCTATGTCCTTCTATTGGCTTCTATGCGCTTCTATTGGCTTCTATGCCCTTCTATCCCCTTGTCTTGACTTCTATGCCCTTCTATGCCCTTGTATTGGCTTCTATGCCCTTCTATGGGCTTCTATGCCCTGCTGTTAGCTTCTGTGCCCTTCTATTGGCTTCTATGCCCTTCTATTGCCTTCTATGCCCTTCTATTGGCTGCTGTGCCCTTCCAGGAACTTCTATGCCCTTCTGTGCCCTTCTATTGGCTTCTATGCCCTTTTATTGGCTTCTATGCCCTTCTAGTGTCTTCTATGCTCTTCTAATCCTTTCTATGCGCTTCTATACCCTTCTATGCCCTTCTATGACCTTCTATGCCCTTCTATTGCCTTCTATGCTATTGTATTTGCTTCTATGCCCTTCTATTGTTTTCTATGCCCTTCTATGCCTTCTATGCCCTTCTATGCCTTTCTATACCCTTCTATTGGCTTCTATGCTCTTCTATGGGCTTTTATGCCCTTCTATGCCCTTCTATGTGCTTCTGTGCTCTTCTGTGGGCTTCTATGGTCTTGTATGGGCTTCTATGCCCTTCTATGCCATTCTATTGCCTTCTATTGCCTTCTATTGCCTTGTATTGACTTCTATTAACTTCTATCGTCTTCTATGCCCTTCTACGACCTTCTATGCCCTTCTATGACCTTCTATGCCCTTCTATGCCCTTCTATGCCCTTTTATTGGCTTCTATGCCCTTCTATGGGCTTTTATGCCCTTCTATGCCCTTCTATGGGCTTCTATGCCCTTCTATGGTCTTCTAATGCTCCTCTATGGGCTTCTATGGGCTTCTGTGGGATTCTACGGGATTCTATGGTCTTCCATGGGCTTCTAAGCCTTCTATGCCCTTGTATTGCCTTCTATTGCCTTCTATTGCCTTCTATTGACTTGTATTAACTTCTATCATCTTCTATGCCCTTCTACGAACTTCTATGCCCTTCTATGCCCTTCTATTGGCTTCTATGCCCTTCTATTGGCTTCTATGCCCTTCTATGCCCTTCTATTGGCTTCTATGCCCTTCTATGGGCTTTAATGCACTTCTATGCCCTTCTATGGGCTTCTCTGCCCTTCTATGTGCTTCTATGCTCTTCTATGGGCTTCCATGGGCTTCCATGGGCTTCTATGGGCTTCTATTGCCTTCTATTGCCTTCTATTGCCTTCTATTGACTTCTATTAACTTCTATCGTCTTCTATGCCCTTCTACGACCTTCTATGCCCTTCTATGCCCTTGTATTGGCTTCTATGCCTTTCTATTGCCTTCTATGCCCTTCCAGGACCTTCTATGCCCTTCTATGCCTTTCTATGGCCTTCTATTGGCTTCTATGGCCTTCTATTGGCTTCTATGCCCTTCTATGGGCTTCTATGTCCTTCTATTGGCTTCTATGCGCTTCTATTGGCTTCTATGCCCTTCTATCCCCTTGTCTTGACTTCTATGCCCTTCTATGCCCTTGTATTGGCTTCTATGCCCTTCTATGGGCTTCTATGCCCTGCTGTTAGCTTCTGTGCCCTTCTATTGGCTTCTATGCCCTTCTATTGCCTTCTATGCCCTTCTATTGGCTGCTGTGCCCTTCCAGGAACTTCTATGCCCTTCTGTGCCCTTCTATTGGCTTCTATGCCCTTCTATTGGCTTCTATGCCCTTCTAGTGTCTTCTATGCTCTTCTAATCCTTTCTATGCGCTTCTATACCCTTCTATGCCCTTCTATGACCTTCTATGCCCTTCTATTGCCTTCTATGCTATTGTATTTGCTTCTATGCCCTTCTATGCCCTTCTATTGTTTTCTATGCCCTTCTATGCCTTCTATGCCCTTCTATGCCTTTCTATACCCTTCTATTGGCTTCTATGCTCTTCTATGGGCTTTTATGCCCTTCTATGCCCTTCTATGTGCTTCTGTGCTCTTCTGTGGGCTTCTATGGTCTTCTATGGGCTTCTATGCCCTTCTATGCCATTCTATTGCCTTCTATTGCCTTCTATTGCCTTGTATTGACTTCTATTAACTTCTATCGTCTTCTATGCCCTTCTACGACCTTCTATGCCCTTCTATGACCTTCTATGCCCTTCTATGCCCTTCTATGCCCTTTTATTGGCTTCTATGCCCTTCTATGGGCTTTTATGCCCTTCTATGCCCTTCTATGGGCTTCTATGCCCTTCTATGGGCTTCTATGCTCCTCTATGGGCTTCTATGGGCTTCTGTGGGATTCTACGGGATTCTATGGTCTTCCATGGGCTTCTAAGCCTTCTATGCCCTTGTATTGCCTTCTATTGCCTTCTATTGACTTGTATTAACTTCTATCATCTTCTATGCCCTTCTACGAACTTCTATGCCCTTCTATGCCCTTCTATGCCCTTCTATTGGCTTCTATGCCCTTCTATTGGCTTCTATGCCCTTCTATGCCCTTCTATTGGCTTCTATGCCCTTCTATGGGCTTTAATGCACTTCTATGCCCTTCTATGGGCTTCTCTGCCCTTCTATGTGCTTCTATGCTCTTCTATGGGCTTCCATGGGCTTCTATGGGCTTCTATTGCCTTCTATTGCCTTCTATTGCCTTCTATTGCCTTCTATTGCCTTCTATTGACTTCTATTAACTTCTATCGTCTTCTATGCCCTTCTACGACCTTCTATGCCCTTCTATGCCCTTGTATTGGCTTCTATGCCTTTCTATTGCCTTCTATGGCCTTCCAGGACCTTCTATGCCCTTCTATGCCTTTCTATGGCCTTCTATTGGCTTCTATGGCCTTCTATTGGCTTCTATGCCCTTCTATGGGCTTCTATGTCCTTCTATTGGCTTCTATGCGCTTCTATTGGCTTCTATGCCCTTCTATCCCCTTGTCTTGGCTTCTATGCCCTTCTATGCCCTTCTATTGTCTTCTATTGTCTTCTATGGTCTTCTATTTTCCTCTACACCCTTCTATGACCTTCTATGGCCTTCTATTGCCTTCTATGCCCTTCTATTGCCTTCTATGCCCTTCTGTGCCCTTCTATTGGCTTCTATGCCCTTCTATGCCGTTCTGTGCCCTTCTATGCCCTTCTATTGGCTTCTATGCCCTTCTATGCCTTCTATGCCCTTCTATGCCTTTCTATGCCCTTTTATTGGCTTCTATGCCCTTCTATTGCCTTCTATGCCCTTCCAGGACCTTCTATGCCCTTCTATGCCATTCTATGCCCTTCTATTGGCTTCTATGCCCTTCTATTGGCTTCTATGCACTTCTATGCCCTTGTATTGGCTTCTATGCCCTTCTATGGGCTTCTATGCCCTTCTGTGGGCTTCTGTGCCCTTTTATTGGCTTCTATGCCCTTCTATTGCCTTCTATGCCCTTCTATTGGCTGCTATGCCCTTCCAGGAACTTCTATGCCCTTCTGTGCCCTTCTATTGGCTTCTATGCCCTTCTATTGGCTTCTATGCCCTACTATCCCCTTGTCTTAGCTTCTATGCCCTTCTATGCCATTCTATGCCCTTCTATTTGTCTTCTATTGTCTTCTATGGTCTTCTATTTTCCTCTACACCCTTCTATGACCTTCTATGCCCTTCTATTGCCTTCTATTCCCTTCTAGTGCCTTATATGCCCTTCTGTGCCCTTCTATGCGCTTCTATGGCCTTCTATGCCCTTCTATGCCCTTGTATGCCCTTGTATGCCCTTCTATGCCCTTCTATTGCCTACTATGCCCTTCTATTGGCTTCTATGCCCTTCCAGGAACTTCTATGGCCTTCTATTGGCTTCTATGGCCTTCTATTTGCTTCTATGCACTTCTATTGGCTTCTATGTCCTTCTGTTGGCTTCTATGCCCTTCTATTTGCTTCCATGCCCTTCTATCCCCTTCTCTTGGCTTCTATGCCCTTCTATTGCCTTCTATTGCCTTCTATGCACTTCTATTGTCTTCTATGGTCTTCTATTTTCTTCTACGCCCTTCTATGACCTTCTATGCCCTTCTATGCCCTTGTATGACCTTCTATTGCCTTCTATTGCCTTCTGTGCCCTACTAGTGCCTTCTATGCCCTTTTATTGCCTTCTATGCTCTTGTATTGGCTTCTATGCCCTTCTATGCCCTTCTGTTGTTTTCTATGCACTTCTCTGCCCTTCTCTGCCCTTGTATTGGCTTCTATGCCGTGCTATGCCCTTCTATGCCATTCTATTGGCCTTCTATGCCCTTCTGTAGGCTTCTATGCCCTTCTATGCCCTTCTATGCCCTTCTATGCCCTTCTATTGGATTCTAAGCCCTTCTATTGCCTTCTATGCCCTTCTATGCCCTTCTATTGGCTTCTATGCACTTCTATATCCTTCTATGCCCTTCTATTGGCTTCTATGCTGTTCTATTGTCTTCTATGCCCTTCTATGCCCTTCTATTGGCTTCTATGCCCTTCTATTGGCTTCTATGTCATTCTGTTGGCTTCTATGCCCTTCTATTGGCTTCTATGCCCTTCTATCCCCTTATCTTTTCTTCTATGCCCTTCTATTGGCTTCTATGCCCTTGTATTGGCTTCTATGCCCTTCTATGCCCTTCTATGCCCTTCTAGTGTCTTCTAGTGTATTCTATTGTCTTCTATGGTCTTCTATTTTCTTCTACGCTCTTCTATGACCTTCTATGCCCTTCTATGACCTTCTATGCCCTCCTATTGCCTTCTATGCCCTTCTAGTGTCTTCTATGCTCTTCTAATCCTTTCTATGCCCTTCTATACCCTTCTATGCCCTTCTATGACCTTCTATGCCCTTCTATTGCCTTCTATGCTATTGTATTTGCTTCTATGCCCTTCTATGCCCTTCTATTGTATTCTATGCCCTTCTATGCCCTTCTATTGCCTTCTATGCCCTTCTATGCCTTCTATGCCCTTCTATGCCTTTCTATACCCTTCTATTGGCTTCTATGCTCTTCTATGGGCTTTTATGCCCTTCTATGCCCTTCTATGTGCTTCTGTGCTCTTCTGTGGGCTTCTATGGTCTTCTATGGGCTTCTATGCCCTTCTATGCCATTCTATTGCCTTCTATTGCCTTCTATTGCCTTGTATTGACTTCTATTAACTTCTATCGTCTTCTATGCCGTTCTACGACCTTGTATGCCCTTCTATGCCCTTCTATGCCCTTCTATGCCGTTTTATTGGCTTATATGCCCTTCTATGGGCTTTAATGCACTTCTATGCCCTTCTATGGGCTTCTCTGCCCTTCTATGTGCTTCTATGCTCTTCTATGGGCTTCCATGGGTTTCTATGGGCTTCTATGGGCTTCTATTGCCTTCTATTGCCTTCTCTTGCCTTCTATTGACTTCTATTAACTTCTATCGTCTTCTATGCCCTTCTACGACCTTCTATGCCCTTCTATGCCCTTGTATTGGCTTCTATGCCTTTCTATTGCCTTCTATGCCCTTCCAGGACCTTCTATGCCCTTCTATGCCTTTCTGTGGCCTTCTATTGGCTTCTATGGCCTTCTATTGGCTTCTATGCCCTTCTATGGGCTTCTATGTCCTTCTATTGGCTTCTATGCGCTTCTATTGGCTTCTATGCCCTTCTATCCCCTTGTCTTGACTTCTATGCCCTTCTATGCCCTTGTATTGGCTTCTATGCCCTTCTATGGGCTTCTATGCCCTGCTGTTAGCTTCTGTGCCCTTCTATTGGCTTCTATGCCCTTCTATTGCCTTCTATGCCCTTCTATTGGCTGCTGTGCCCTTCCAGGAACTTCTATGCCCTTCTGTGCCCTTCTATTGGCTTCTATGCCCTTTTATTGGCTTCTATGCCCTTCTAGTGTCTTCTATGCTCTTCTAATCCTTTCTATGCGCTTCTATACCCTTCTATGCCCTTCTATGACCTTCTATGCCCTTCTATTGCCTTCTATGCTATTGTATTTGCTTCTATGCCCTTCTATTGTTTTCTATGCCCTTCTATGCCTTCTATGCCCTTCTATGCCTTTCTATACCCTTCTATTGGCTTCTATGCTCTTCTATGGGCTTTTATGCCCTTCTATGCCCTTCTATGTGCTTCTGTGCTCTTCTGTGGGCTTCTATGGTCTTGTATGGGCTTCTATGCCCTTCTATGCCATTCTATTGCCTTCTATTGCCTTCTATTGCCTTGTATTGACTTCTATTAACTTCTATCGTCTTCTATGCCCTTCTACGACCTTCTATGCCCTTCTATGACCTTCTATGCCCTTCTATGCCCTTCTATGCCCTTTTATTGGCTTCTATGCCCTTCTATGGGCTTTTATGCCCTTCTATGCCCTTCTATGGGCTTCTATGCCCTTCTATGGTCTTCTAATGCTCCTCTATGGGCTTCTATGGGCTTCTGTGGGATTCTACGGGATTCTATGGTCTTCCATGGGCTTCTAAGCCTTCTATGCCCTTGTATTGCCTTCTATTGCCTTCTATTGCCTTCTATTGACTTGTATTAACTTCTATCATCTTCTATGCCCTTCTACGAACTTCTATGCCCTTCTATGCCCTTCTATTGGCTTCTATGCCCTTCTATTGGCTTCTATGCCCTTCTATGCCCTTCTATTGGCTTCTATGCCCTTCTATGGGCTTTAATGCACTTCTATGCCCTTCTATGGGCTTCTCTGCCCTTCTATGTGCTTCTATGCTCTTCTATGGGCTTCCATGGGCTTCTATGGGCTTCTATGGGCTTCTATTGCCTTCTATTGCCTTCTATTGCCTTCTATTGCCTTCTATTGACTTCTATTAACTTCTATCGTCTTCTATGCCCTTCTACGACCTTCTATGCCCTTCTATGCCCTTGTATTGGCTTCTATGCCTTTCTATTGCCTTCTATGGCCTTCCAGGACCTTCTATGCCCTTCTATGCCTTTCTATGGCCTTCTATTGGCTTCTATGGCCTTCTATTGGCTTCTATGCCCTTCTATGGGCTTCTATGTCCTTCTATTGGCTTCTATGCGCTTCTATTGGCTTCTATGCCCTTCTATCCCCTTGTCTTGGCTTCTATGCCCTTCTATGCCCTTCTATTGTCTTCTATTGTCTTCTATGGTCTTCTATTTTCCTCTACACCCTTCTATGACCTTCTATGGCCTTCTATTGCCTTCTATGCCCTTCTATTGCCTTCTATGCCATTCTGTGCCCTTCTATTGGCTTCTATGCCCTTCTATGCCGTTCTGTGCCCTTCTATGCCCTTCTATTGGCTTCTATGCCCTTCTATGCCTTCTATGCCCTTCTATGCCTTTCTATGCCCTTTTATTGGCTTCTATGCCCTTCTATTGCCTTCTATGCCCTTCCAGGACCTTCTATGCCCTTCTATGCCATTCTATGCCCTTCTATTGGCTTCTATGCCCTTCTATTGGCTTCTATGCACTTCTATGCCCTTGTATTGGCTTCTATGCCCTTCTATGGGCTTCTATGCCCTTCTGTGGGCTTCTGTGCCCTTTTATTGGCTTCTATGCCCTTCTATTGCCTTCTATGCCCTTCTATTGGCTGCTATGCCCTTCCAGGAACTTCTATGCCCTTCTGTGCCCTTCTATTGGCTTCTATGCCCTTCTATTGGCTTCTATGCCCTTCTAGTGTCTTCTATGCTCTTCTAATCCTTTCTATGCCCTTCTATACCCTTCTATGCCCTTCTATGACCTTCTATGCCCTTCTATTGCCTTCTATGCTATTGTATTTGCTTCTATGCCCTTCTATGCCCTTCTATTGTTTTCTATGCCCTTCTATGCCCTTCTATTGGCTTCTATGCCGTTCTATGCCTTCTATGCCCTTCTATGCCTTTCTATACCCTTCTATTGGCTTCTATGCTCTTCTATGGGCTTTTATGCCCTTCTATGCCCTTCTATGTGCTTCTGTGCTCTTCTGTGGGCTTCTATGGTCTTCTATGGGCTTCTATGCCCTTCTATGCCATTCTATTGCCTTCTATTGCCTTCTATTGCCTTGTATTGACTTCTATTAACTTCTATCGTCTTCTATGCGCTTCTACGACCTTCTATGCCCTTCTATGCCCTTCTATGCCCTTCTATGCCCTTTTATTGGCTTCTATGCCCTTCTATGGGCTTTAATGCACTTCTCTGCCCTTCTATGGGCTTCTCTGCCCTTCTATGTGCTTCTATGCTCTTCTATAGGCTTCCATGGGCTTCTATGGGCTTCTATGGGCTTCTATTGCCTTCTACTGCCTTCTATTGACTTCTATCGTCTTCTATGCCCTTCTACGACCTTCTATGCCCTTCTATGCCCTTGTATTGGCTTCTATGCCTTTCTATTGCCTTCTATGCCCTTCCAGGACCTTCTATGCCCTTCTATGCCTTTCTATGGCCTTCTATTGGCTTCTATGGCCTTCTATTGGCTTCTATGCCCTTCTATGGGCTTCTATGTCCTTCTATTGGCTTCTATGCGCTTCTATTGGCTTCTATGCCCTTCTATCCCCTTGTCTTGGCTTCTATGCCCTTCTATGCCCTTCTATTGTCTTCTATTGTCTTCTATGGTCTTCTATTTTCCTCTACACCCTTCTATGACCTTCTATGCCCTTCTATTGCCTTCTATGGCCTTCTATTGCCTTCTATGCCCTTCTATTGCCTTCTATGCCCTTCTGTGCCCTTCTATTGGCTTCTATGCCCTTCTATGCCTTCTATGCCCTTCTATGCCTTTCTATGCCCTTTTATTGGCTTCTATGCCCTTCTATTGCCTTCTATGCCCTTCCAGGACCTTCTATGCCCTTCTATGCCATTCTATGCCCTTCTATTGGCTTCTATGCCCTTCTATTGGCTTCTATGCACTTCTATGCCCTTGTATTGGCTTCTATGCCCTTCTATGGGCTTCTATGCCCTTTCGTTGGCTTCTGTGCCCTTCTATTGGCTTCTATGCCCTTCTATTGCCTTCTATGCCCTTCTATTGGCTGCTATGCCCTTCCAGGAACTTCTATGCCCTTCTGTTGGCTTCTATGCCCTTCTATTGGCTTCTATGCCCTTCTAGTGTCTTCTATGCTCTTCTAATCCTTTCTATGCCCTTCTATACCCTTCTATGCCCTTCTATGACCTTCTATGCCCTTCTATTGCCTTCTATGCTATTGTATTTGCTTCTATGCCCTTCTATGCCCTTCTATTGTTTTCTATGCCCTTCTATGCCCTTCTATTGGCTTCTATGCCCTTCTATGCCTTCTATGCCCTTCTATGCCTTTCTATACCCTTCTATTGGCTTCTATGCTCTTCTATGGGCTTTTATGCCCTTCTATGCCCTTCTATGTGCTTCTGTGCTCTTCTGTGGGCTTCTATGGTCTTCTATGGGCTTCTATGCCCTTCTATGCCATTCTATTGCCTTCTATTGCCTTGTATTGACTTCTATTAACTTCTATCGTCTTCTATGCCCTTCTACGACCTTCTATGCCCTTCTATTGTCTTCTATGCCCTTCTATGGGCTTTAATGCACTTCTATGCCCTTCTATGGGCTTCTCTGCCCTTCTATGTGCTTCTATGCTCTTCTATGGGCTTCCATGGGCTTCTATGGGCTTCTATTGCCTTCTATTGCCTTCTATTGCCTTCTATTGACTTCTATTAACTTCTATCGTCTTCTATGCCCTTCTACGACCTTCTATGCCCTTCTATGCCCTTGTATTGGCTTCTATGCCTTTCTATTGCCTTCTATGCCCTTCCAGGACCTTCTATGCCCTTCTATGCCTTTCTATGGCCTTCTATTGGCTTCTATGGCCTTCTATTGCCTTCTATGCCCTTCTATGGGCTTCTATGTCCTTCTATTGGCTTCTATGCGCTTCTATTGGCTTCTATGCCCTTCTATCCCCTTGTCTTGGCTTCTATGCCCTTCTATGCCCTTCTATTGTCTTCTATTGTCTTCTATGGTCTTCTATTTTCCTCTACACCCTTCTATGACCTTCTATGCCCTTCTATTGCCTTCTATGGCCTTCTATTGCCTTCTATGCCCTTCTATTGCCTTCTATGCCCTTCTGTGCCCTTCTATTGGCTTCTATGCCCTTCTATGCCTTCTATGCCCTTCTATGCCTTTCTATGCCCTTTTATTGGCTTCTATGCCCTTCTATTGCCTTCTATGCCCTTCCAGGACCTTCTATGCCCTTCTATGCCATTCTATGCCCTTCTATTGGCTTCTATGCCCTTCTATTGGCTTCTATGCACTTCTATGCCCTTGTATTGGCTTCTATGCCCTTCTATGGGCTTCTATGCCCTTCTGTTGGCTTCTGTGCCCTTCTATTGGCTTCTATGCCCTTCTATTGCCTTCTCTGCCCTTCTATTGGCTGCTATGCCCTTCCAGGAACTTCTATGCCCTTCTGTGCCCTTCTGTTGGCTTCTATGCCCTTCTATTGGCTTCTATGCCCTTCTAGTGTCTTCTATGCTCTTCTAATCCTTTCTATGCCCTTCTATACCCTTCTATGCCCTTCTATGACCTTCTATGCCCTTCTATTGCCTTCTATGCTATTGTATTTGCTTCTATGCCCTTCTATGCCCTTCTATTGTTTTCTATGCCCTTCTATGCCCTTCTATTGGCTTCTATGCCGTTCTATGCCTTCTATGCCCTTCTATGCCTTTCTATACCCTTCTATTGGCTTCTATGCTCTTCTATGGGCTTTTATGCCCTTCTATGCCCTTCTATGTGCTTCTGTGCTCTTCTGTGGGCTTCTATGGTCTTCTATGGGCTTCTATGCCCTTCTATGCCATTCTATTGCCTTCTATTGCCTTCTATTGCCTTGTATTGACTTCTATTAACTTCTATCGTCTTCTATGCCCTTCTACGACCTTCTATGCCCTTCTATGCCCTTCTATGCCCTTCTATGCCCTTTTATTGGCTTCTATGCCCTTCTATGGGCTTTAATGCACTTCTATGCCCTTCTATGGGCTTCTCTGCCCTTCTATGTGCTTCTATGCTCTTCTATGGGCTTCCATGGGCTTCTATGGGCTTCTATGGGCTTCTATTGCCTTCTATTGCCTTCTATTGCCTTCTATTGACTTCTATTAACTTCTATCGTCTTCTATGCCCTTCTACGACCTTCTATGCCCTTCTATGCCCTTGTATTGGCTTCTATGCCTTTCTATTGCCTTCTATGCCCTTCCAGGACCTTCTATGCCCTTCTATGCCTTTCTATGGCCTTCTATTGGCTTCTGTGGCCTTCTATTGGCTTCTATGCCCTTCTATGGGCTTCTATGTCCTTCTATTGGCTTCTATGCGCTTCTATTGGCTTCTATGCCCTTCTATCCCCTTGTCTTGGCTTCTATGCCCTTCTATGCCCTTCTATTGTCTTCTATTGTCTTCTATGGTCTTCTATTTTCCTCTACACCCTTCTATGACCTTCTATGGCCTTCTATTGCCTTCTATGCCCTTCTATTGCCTTCTATGCCCTTCTATTGCCTTCTATGCCCTTCTGTGCCCTTCTATTGGCTTCTATGCCCTTCTATGCCGTTCTGTGCCCTTCTATGCCCTTCTATTGGCTTCTATGCCCTTCTATGCCTTCTATGCCCTTCTATGCCTTTCTATGCCCTTTTATTGGCTTCCATGACCTTCTATTGCCTTCTATGCCATTCCAGGACCTTCTATGCCCTTCTATGCCATTCTATGCCCTTCTATTGGCTTCTATGCCCTTCTATTGGCTTCTATGCACTTCTATGCCCTTGTATTGGCTTCTATGCCCTTCTATGGGCTTCTATGCCATTCTGTTGGCTTCTGTGCCCTTCTATTGGCTTCTATGCCCTTCTGTTGCCTTCTATGCCCTTCTATGGGCTTCTATGTCCTTCTGTTGGCTTCTATGCGCTTCTATTGGCTTCTATGCCCTTCTATCCCCTTGTCTTGGCTTCTATGCCCTTCTATGCCCTTCTATTGTCTTCTATTGTCTTCTATGGTCTTCTATTTTCCTCTACACCCTTCTATGACCTTCTATGCCCTTCTATTGCCTTCTATGCCCTTCTGTGCCTTCTATGCCCTTCTGTGCCCTTCTATTGTCTTCTATGCCCTTCTATGCCGTTCTGTGCCCTTCTATGCCCTTCTATTGGCTTCTATGCCCTTCTATGCCTTCTATGCCCTTCTATGCCTTTCTATGCCCTTTTATTGGCTTCTATGCCCTTCTATTGCCTTCTATGCCCTTCCAGGACCTTCTATGCCCTTCTATGCCATTCTATGCCCTTCTATTGGCTTCTATGCCCTTCTATTGGCTTCTATGCACTTCTATGCCCTTGTATTGGCTTCTATGCCCTTCTATGGGCTTCTATGCCCTTCTGTTGGCTTCTGTGCCCTTCTATTGGCTTCTATGCCCTTCTATTGCCTTCTATGCCCTTCTATTGGCTGCTATGCCCTTCCAGGAACTTCTATGCCCTTCTGTGCCCTTCTATTGGCTTCTATGCCCTTCTATTGGCTTCTATGCCCTACTATCCCCTTGTTTTAGCTTCTATGCCCTTCTATGCCATTCTATGCCCTTCTATTTGTCTTCTATTGTCTTCTATGGTCTTCTATTTTCCTCTACACCCTTCTATGACCTTCTATGCCCTTCTATTGCCTTCTATTCCCTTCTAGTGCCTTCTATGCCCTTCTGTGCCCTTCTCTGCCCTTCTATGGCCTTCTATGCCATTCTATGCCCTTGTATGCCCTTGTATGCCCTTCTATCCCCTTCTCTTGGCTTCTATGCCCTTCTATTGCCTTCTATTGCCTTCTATGCACTTCTATTGTCTTCTATGGTCTTTTATTTTCTTCTACGCCCTTCTATGACCTTCTATGTCCTTCTATGCCCTTGTATGACCTTCTATTGCCTTCTATTGCCTTCTGTGCCCTACTAGTGCCTTCTATGCCCTTTTATTGCCTTCTATGCTCTTGTATTGGCTTCTATGCCCTTCTATGCCCTTCTATTGGTTTCTATGCACTTCTCTGCCCTTCTCTGCCCTTCTATTGGCTTCTATGCCGTGCTATGCCCTTCTATGCCATTCTATGCCCTTCTATTGGATTCTAAGCGCTTCTATTGCCTTCTATGCCCTTCTATTGGCTTCTATGCACTTCTATATCCTTCTATGCCCTTCTATTGGCTTCTATGCCGTTCTATTGTCTTCTATGCCCTTCTATGCCCTTCTATTGGCTTCTATGCCCTTCTGTTGGCTTCTATGTCATTCTGTTGGCTTCTATGCCCTTCTATTGGCTTCTATGCCCTTCTATCCCCTTATCTTTTCTTCTATGCCCTTCTATTGGCTTCTATGCCCTTGTATTGGCTTCTATGCCCTTCTATGCCCTTCTATGCCCTTCTAGTGTCTTGTAGTGTATTCTATTGTCTTCTATGGTCTTCTATTTTCTTCTACGCTCTTCTATGACCTTCTATGCCCTTCTATGACCTTCTATGCCCTCCTATTGCCTTCTATGCCCTTCTAGTGTCTTCTATGCTCTTCTAATCCTTTCTATGCCCTTCTATACCCTTCTATGCCCTTCTATGACCTTCTATGCCCTTCTATTGCCTTCTATGCTATTGTATTTGCTTCTATGCCCTTCTATGCCCTTCTATTGTTTTCTATGCCCTTCTATGCCCTTCTATTGGCTTCTATGCCGTTCTATGCCTTCTATGCCCTTCTATGCCTTTCTATACCCTTCTATTGGCTTCTATGCTCTTCTATGGGCTTTTATGCCCTTCTATGCCCTTCTATGTGCTTCTGTGCTCTTCTGTGGGCTTCTATGGTCTTCTATGGGCTTCTATGCCCTTCTATGCCATTCTATTGCCTTCTATTGCTTTCTATTGCCTTGTATTGGCTTCTATGCCTTTCTATTGCCTTCTATGCCCTTCCAGGACCTTCTATGCCCTTCTATGCCTTTCTATGGCCTTCTATTGGCTTCTATGGCCTTCTATTGGCTTCTATGCCCTTCTATGGGCTTTTATGACCTTCTATGCCCTTCTATGTGCTTCTGTGCTCTTCTGTGGGCTTCTATGGTCTTCTATGGGCTTCTATGCCCTTCTATGCCATTCTATTGCCTTCTATTGCCTTCTATTGCCTTGTATTGACTTCTATTAACTTCTATCGTCTTCTATGCCCTTCTACGACCTTCTATGCCCTTCTATGCCCTTCTATGCCCTTCTATGCCCTTTTATTGGCTTCTATGCCCTTCTATGGGCTTTAATGCACTTCTATGCCCTTCTATGGGCTTCTCTGCCCTTCTATGTGCTTCTATGCTCTTCTATGGGCTTCCATGGGCTTCTATGGGCTTCTATGGGCTTCTATTGCCTTCTATTGCCTTCTATTGCCTTCTATTGACTTCTATTAACTTCTATCGTCTTCTATGCCCTTCTACGACCTTCTATGCCCTTCTATGCCCTTGTATTGGCTTCTATGCCTTTCTATTGCCTTCTATGCCCTTCCAGGACCTTCTATGCCCTTCTATGCCTTTCTATGGCCTTCTATTGGCTTCTGTGGCCTTCTATTGGCTTCTATGCCCTTCTATGGGCTTCTATGTCCTTCTATTGGCTTCTATGCGCTTCTATTGGCTTCTATGCCCTTCTATCCCCTTGTCTTGGCTTCTATGCCCTTCTATGCCCTTCTATTGTCTTCTATTGTCTTCTATGGTCTTCTATTTTCCTCTACACCCTTCTATGACCTTCTATGGCCTTCTATTGCCTTCTATGCCCTTCTATTGCCTTCTATGCCCTTCTGTGCCCTTCTATTGGCTTCTATGCCCTTCTATGCCGTTCTGTGCCCTTCTATGCCCTTCTATTGGCTTCTATGCCCTTCTATGCCTTCTATGCCCTTCTATGCCTTTCTATGCCCTTTTATTGGCTTCTATGCCCTTCTATTGCCTTCTAGGCCCTTCCAGGACCTTCTATGCCCTTCTATGCCATTCTATGCCCTTCTATTGGCTTCTATGCCCTTCTATTGGCTTCTATGCACTTCTATGCCCTTGTATTGGCTTCTATGCCCTTCTATGGGCTTCTATGCCCTTCTGTGGGCTTCTGTGCCCTTTTATTGGCTTCTATGCCCTTCTATTGCCTTCTATGCCCTTCTATTGGCTGCTATGCCCTTCCAGGAACTTCTATGCCCTTCTGTGCCCTTCTATTGGCTTCTATGCCCTTCTATTGGCTTCTATGTCCTTCTAGTGTCTTCTATGCTCTTCTAATCTTTTCTATGCCCTTCTATACCCTTCTATGCCCTTCTATGACCTTCTATGCCCTTCCATTGCCTTCTATGCTATTGTATTTGCTTCTATGCCCTTCTATGCCCTTCTATTGTTTTCTATGCCCTTCTATGCCCTTCTATTGGCTTCTATGCCGTTCTATGCCTTCTATGCCCTTCTATGCCTTTCTATACCCTTCTATTGGCTTCTATGCTCTTCTATGGGCTTTTATGCCCTTCTATGCCCTTCTATGTGCTTCTGTGCTCTTCTGTGGGCTTCTATGGTCTTCTATGGGCTTCTATGCCCTTCTATGCCATTCTATTGCCTTCTATTGCCTTCTATTGCCTTGTATTGACTTCTATTAACTTCTATCGTCTTCTATGCCCTTCTACGACCTTCTATGCCCTTCTATGCCCTTCTATGCCCTTCTATGCCCTTTTATTGGCTTATATGCCCTTCTATGGGCTTTAATGCACTTCTATGCCCTTCTATGGGCTTCTCTGCCCTTCTATGTGCTTCTATGCTCTTCTATGGGCTTCCATGGGCTTCTATGGGCTTCTATGGGCTTCTATTGCCTTCTATTGCCTTCTATTGACTTCTATTAACTTCTATCGTCTTCTATGCCCTTCTACGACCTTCTATGCCCTTCTATGCCCTTGTATTGGCTTCTATGCCTTTCTATTGCCTTCTATGCCCTTCCAGGACCTTCTATGCCCTTCTATGCCTTTCTATGGCCTTCTATTGGCTTCTATGGCCTTCTATTGGCTTCTATGCCCTTCTATGGGCTTCTATGTCCTTCTATTGGCTTCTATGCGCTTCTATTGGCTTCTATGCCCTTCTATCCCCTTGTCTTGGCTTCTATGCCCTTCTATGCCCTTGTATTGTCTTCTATTGTCTTCTATGGTCTTCTATTTTCCTCTACACCCTTCTATGACCTTCTATGCCCTTCTATTGCCTTCTATGCCCTTCTATTGCCTTCTATGCCCTTCTATTGCCTTCTATGCCCTTCTGTGCCCTTCTATTGGCTTCTATGCCCTTCTATGCCGTTCTGTGCCCTTCTATGCCCTTCTATTGGCTTCTATGCCCTTCTATGCCTTCTATGCCCTTCTATGCCTTTCTATGCCCTTTTATTGGCTTCCATGACCTTCTATTGCCTTCTATGCCCTTCCAGGACCTTCTATGCCCTTCTATGCCATTCTATGCCCTTCTATTGGCTTCTATGCCCTTCTATTGGCTTCTATGCACTTCTATGCCCTTGTATTGGCTTCTATGCCCTTCTATGGGCTTCTATGCCATTCTGTTGGCTTCTGTGCCCTTCTATTGGCTTCTATGCCCTTCTATTGCCTTCTATGCCCTTCTATGGGCTTCTATGTCCTTCTGTTGGCTTCTATGCGCTTCTATTGGCTTCTATGCCCTTCTATCCCCTTGTCTTGGCTTCTATGCCCTTCTATGCCCTTCTATTGTCTTCTATTGTCTTCTATGGTCTTCTATTTTCCTCTACACCCTTCTATGACCTTCTATGCCCTTCTATTGCCTTCTATGCCCTTCTGTGCCTTCTATGCCCTTCTGTGCCCTTCTATTGGCTTCTATGCCCTTCTATGCCGTTCTGTGCCCTTCTATGCCCTTCTATTGGCTTCTATGCCCTTCTATGCCTTCTATGCCCTTCTATGCCTTTCTATGCCCTTTTATTGGCTTCTATGCCCTTCTATTGCCTTCTATGCCCTTCCAGGACCTTCTATGCCCTTCTATGCCATTCTATGCCCTTCTATTGGCTTCTATGCCCTTCTATTGGCTTCTATGCACTTCTATGCCCTTGTATTGGCTTCTATGCCCTTCTATGGGCTTCTATGCCCTTCTGTTGGCTTCTGTGCCCTTCTATTGGCTTCTATGCCCTTCTATTGCCTTCTATGCCCTTCTATTGGCTGCTATGCCCTTCCAGGAACTTCTATGCCCTTCTGTGCCCTTCTATTGGCTTCTATGCCCTTCTATTGGCTTCTATGCCCTACTATCCCCTTGTCTTAGCTTCTATGCCCTTCTATGCCATTCTATGCCCTTCTATTTGTCTTCTATTGTCTTCTATGGTCTTCTATTTTCCTCTACACCCTTCTATGACCTTCTATGCCCTTCTATTGCCTTCTATTCCCTTCTAGTGCCTTCTATGCCCTTCTGTGCCCTTCTCTGCCCTTCTATGGCCTTCTATGCCATTCTATGCCCTTGTATGCCCTTGTATGCCCTTCTATCCCCTTCTCTTGGCTTCTATGCCCTTCTATTGCCTTCTATTGCCTTCTATGCACTTCTATTGTCTTCTATGGTCTTTTATTTTCTTCTACGCCCTTCTATGACCTTCTATGCCCTTCTATGCCCTTGTATGACCTTCTATTGCCTTCTATTGCCTTCTGTGCCCTACTAGTGCCTTCTATGCCCTTTTATTGCCTTCTATGCTCTTGTATTGGCTTCTATGCCCTTCTATTGGCTTCTATGCACTTCTATATCCTTCTATGCCCTTCTATTGGCTTCTATGCCGTTCTATTGTCTTCTATGCCCTTCTGTTGGCTTCTATGTCATTCTGTTGGCTTCTATGCCCTTCTATTGGCTTCTGTGCCCTTCTATCCCCTTATCTTTTCTTCTATGCCCTTCTATTGGCTTCTATGCCCTTGTATTGGCTTCTATGCCCTTCTATGCCCTTCTATGCCCTTCTAGTGTCTTGTAGTGTACTCTATTGTCTTCTATGGTCTTCTATTTTCTTCTACGCTCTTCTATGACCTTCTATGCCCTTCTATGACCTTCTATGCCCTCCTATTGCCTTCTATGCCCTTCTAGTGTCTTCTATGCTCTTCTAATCCTTTCTATGCCCTTCTATACCCTTCTATGCCCTTCTATGACCTTCTATGGCCTTCTATTGCCTTCTATGCTATTGTATTTGCTTCTATGCCCTTCTATGCCCTTCTATTGTTTTCTATGCCCTTCTATGCCCTTCTATTGGCTTCTATGCCGTTCTATGCCTTCTATGCCCTTCTATGCCTTTCTATACCCTTCTATGTGCTTCTATGCTCTTCTATGGGCTTTTATGCCCTTCTATGCCCTTCTATGTGCTTCTGTGCTCTTCTGTGGGCTTCTATGGTCTTCTATGGGCTTCTATGCCCTTTTATGCCATTCTATTGCCTTCTATTGCTTTCTATTGCCTTGTATTGGCTTCTATGCCTTTCTATTGCCTTCTATGCCCTTCCAGGACCTTCTATGCCCTTCTATGCCTTTCTATGGCCTTCTATTGGCTTCTATGGCCTTCTATTGGCTTCTATGCCCTTCTATGGGCTTCTATGTCCTTCTATTGGCTTCTATGCGCTTCTATTGGCTTCTATGCCCTTCTATCCCCTTGTCTTGGCTTCTATGCCCTTCTATGCCATTCTATTGTCTTCTATTGTCTTCTATGGTCTTCTATTTTCCTCTACACCCTTCTATGACCTTCTATGCCCTTCTATTGCCTTCTATGGCCTTCTATTGCCTTCTATGCCCTTCTATTGCCTTCTATGCCCTTCTGTGCCCTTCTATTGGCTTCTATGCCCTTCTATGCCGTTCTGTGCCCTTCTATGCCCTTCTATTGGCTTCTATGCCCTTCTATGCCTTCTATGCCCTTCTATGCCTTTCTATGCCCTTTTATTGGCTTCTATGCCCTTCTATTGCCTTCTATGCCCTTCCAGGACCTTCTATGCCCTTCTATGCCATTCTATGCCCTTCTATTGGCTTCTATGCCCTTCTATTGGCTTCTATGCACTTCTATGCCCTTGTATTGGCTTCTATGCCCTTCTATGGGCTTCTATGCCCTTCTGTTGGCTTCTGTGCCCTTCTATTGGCTTCTATGCCCTTCTATTGCCTTCTATGCCCTTCTATTGGCTGCTATGCCCTTCCAGGAACTTCTATGCCCTTCTGTGCCCTTCTATTGGCTTCTATGCCCTTCTATTGGCTTCTATGCCCTACTATCCCCTTGTCTTAGCTTCTATGCCCTTCTATGCCATTCTATGCCCTTCTATTTGTTTTCTATTGTCTTCTATGGTCTTTTATTTTCCTCTACACCCTTCTATGACCTTCTATGCCCTTCTATTGCCTTCTATTCCCTTCTAGTGCCTTCTATGCCCTTCTGTGCCCTTCTATGCGCTTCTATGGCCTTCTATGCCCTTCTATGCCCTTGTATGCCCTTCTATGCCCTTCTATGCCCTTCTATTGCCTACTATGCACTTCTATTGGCTTCTATGCCCTTCCAGGAACTTCTATGGCCTTCTATTGGCTTCTATGGCCTTCTATTTGCTTCTATGCACTTCTATTGGCTTCTATGTCCTTCTGTTGGCTTCTATGCCCTTCTATTTGCTTCCATGCCCTTCTATCCCCTTCTCTTGGCTTCTATGTCCTTCTATTGCCTTCTATTGCCTTCTATGCACTTCTATTGTCTTCTATGGTCTTCTATTTTCTTCTACGCCCTTCTATGACCTTCTATGCCCTTCTATGCCCTTGTATGACCTTCTATTGCCTTCTATTGCCTTCTGTGCCCTACTAGTGCCTTCTATGCCCTTTTATTGCCTTCTATGCTCTTGTATTGGCTTCTATGCCCTTCTATGCCCTTCTATTGGTTTCTATGCACTTCTCTGCCCTTCTCTGCCCTTGTATTGGCTTCTATGCCGTGCTATGCCCTTCTATGCCATTCTATTGGCCTTCTATGCCCTTCTGTAGGCTTCTATGCCCTTCTATGCCCTTCTATGCCCTTCTATTGGATTCTAAGCCCTTCTATTGCCTTCTATGCCCTTCTATGCCCTTCTATTGGCTTCTATGCACTTCTATATCCTTCTATGCCCTTCTATTGTCTTCTATGCCGTTCTATTGTCTTCTATGCCCTTCTATGCCCTTCTATTGGCTTCTATGCCCTTCTATTGCCTTCTATGTCATTCTGTTGGCTTCTATGCCCTTCTATTGGCTTCTATGCCCTCCTATCCCCTTATCTTTTCTTCTATGCCCTTCTATTGGCTTCTATGCCCTTGTATTGGCTTCTATGCCCTTCTATGCCCTTCTATTGGCTTCTATGCCCTTCTATTGTCTTCTATGTCATTCTGTTGGCTTCTATGCCCTTCTATTGACTTCTATGCCCTTCTATCCCCTTATCTTTTCTTCTATGCCCTTCTATTGGCTTCTATGCCCTTGTATTGGCTTCTATGCCCTTCTATGCCCTTCTATGCCCTTCTAGTGTCTTCTAGTGTATTCTATTGTCTTCTATGGTCTTCTATTTTCTTCTACGCTCTTCTATGACCTTCTATGCCCTTCTATGACCTTCTATGCCCTCCTATTGCCTTCTATGCCCTTCTAGTGTCTTCTATGCTCTTCTAATCCTTTCTATGCCCTTCTATACCCTTCTATGCCCTTCTATGACCTTCTATGCCCTTCTATTGCCTTCTATGCTATTGTATTTGCTTCTATGCCCTTCTATGCCCTTCTATTGTTTTCTATGCCCTTCTATGCCCTTCTATTGGCTTCTATGCCGTTCTATGCCTTCTATGCCCTTCTATGCCTTTCTATACCCTTCTATTGGCTTCTATGCTCTTCTATGGGCTTTTATGCCCTTCTATGCCCTTCTATGTGCTTCTGTGCTCTTCTGTGGGCTTCTATGGTCTTCTATGGGCTTCTATGCCCTTCTATGCCATTCTATTGCCTTCTATTGCCTTCTATTGCCTTGTATTGACTTCTATTAACTTCTATCGTCTTCTATGCCCTTCTACGACCTTCTATGCCCTTCTATGCCCTTCTATGCCCTTCTATGCCCTTTTATTGGCTTATATGCCCTTCTATGGGCTTTAATGCACTTCTATGCCCTTCTATGGGCTTCTCTGCCCTTCTATGTGCTTCTATGCTCTTCTATGGGCTTCCATGGGCTTCTATGGGCTTCTATGGGCTTCTATTGCCTTCTATTGACTTCTATTAACTTCTATCGTCTTCTATGCCCTTCTACGACCTTCTATGCCCTTCTATGCCCTTGTATTGGCTTCTATGCCTTTCTATTGCCTTCTATGCCCTTCCAGGACCTTCTATGCCCTTCTATGCCTTTCTATGGCCTTCTATTGGCTTCTATGGCCTTCTATTGGCTTCTATGCCCTTCTATGGGCTTCTGTGTCCTTCTATTGGCTTCTATGCGCTTCTATTGGCTTCTATGCCCTTCTATCCCCTTGTCTTGGCTTCTATGCCCTTCTATGCCCTTGTATTGTCTTCTATTGTCTTCTATGGTCTTCTATTTTCCTCTACACCCTTCTATGACCTTCTATGCCCTTCTATTGCCTTCTATGGCCTTCTATTGCCTTCTATGCCCTTCTATTGCCTTCTATGCCCTTCTGTGCCCTTCTATTGGCTTCTATGCCCTTCTATGCCGTTCTGTGCCCTTCTATGCCCTTCTATTGGCTTCTATGCCCTTCTATGCCTTCTATGCCCTTCTATGCCTTTCTATGCCCTTTTATTGGCTTCTATGCCCTTCTATTGCCTTCTATGCCCTTCCAGGACCTTCTATGCCCTTCTATGCCATTCTATGCCCTTCTATTGGCTTCTATGCCCTTGTATTGGCTTCTATGCACTTCTATGCCCTTGTATTGGCTTCTATGCCCTTCTATGGGCTTCTATGCCCTTCTGTTGGCTTCTGTGCCCTTCTATTGGCTTCTATGCCCTTCTATTGCCTTCTATGCCCTTCTATTGGCTGCTATGCCCTTCCAGGAACTTCTATGCCCTTCTGTGCCCTTCTATTGGCTTCTATGCCCTTCTATTGGCTTCTATGCCCTTCTAGTGTCTTATATGCTCTTCTAATCCTTTCTATGCCCTTCTATACCCTTCTATGCCCTTCTATGACCTTCTATGCCCTTCTATTG
The DNA here is from genome assembly GCF_047716275.1 of Strix uralensis. Lineage (NCBI taxonomy): Eukaryota > Metazoa > Chordata > Aves > Strigiformes > Strigidae > Strix > Strix uralensis. The sequence continues at coordinate 43,749 of NW_027436934.1, forward strand.
CCTTCTATGCTATTGTATTTGCTTCTATGCCCTTCTATGCCCTTCTATTGTTTTCTATGCCCTTCTATGCCCTTCTATTGGCTTCTATGCCCTTCTATGCCTTCTATGCCCTTCTATGCCTTTCTATACCCTTCTATTGGCTTCTATGCTCTTCTATGGGCTTTTATGCCCTTCTATGCCCTTCTATGTGCTTCTGTGCTCTTCTGTGGGCTTCTATGGTCTTCTATGGGCTTCTATGCCCTTCTATGCCATTCTATTGCCTTCTATTGCCTTCTATTGCCTTGTATTGACTTCTATTAACTTCTATCGTCTTCTATGCCGTTCTACGACCTTGTATGCCCTTCTATGCCCTTCTATGCCCTTCTATGCCCTTTTATTGGCTTATATGCCCTTCTATGGGCTTTAATGCACCTCTATGCCCTTCTATGGGCTTTTCTGCCCTTCTATGTGCTTCTATGCTCTTCTATGGGCTTCCATGGGCTTCTATGGGCTTCTATGGGCTTCTATTGCCTTCTATTGCCTTCTATTGCCTTCTATTGACTTCTATTAACTTCTATCGTCTTCTATGCCCTTCTACGACCTTCTATGCCCTTCTATGCCCTTGTATTGGCTTCTATGCCTTTCTATTGCCTTCTATGCCCTTCCAGGACCTTCTATGCCCTTCTATGCATTTCTATGGCCTTCTATTGGCTTCTATGGCCTTCTATTGGCTTCTATGCCCTTCTATGGGCTTCTATGTCCTTCTATTGGCTTCTATGCGCTTCTATTGGCTTCTATGCCCTTCTATCCCCTTGTCTTGGCTTCTATGCCCTTCTATGCCCTTGTATTGTCTTCTATTGTCTTCTATGGTCTTCTATTTTCCTCTACACCCTTCTATGACCTTCTATGCCCTTCTATTGCCTTCTATGGCCTTCTATTGCCTTCTATGCCCTTCTATTGCCTTCTATGCCCTTCTGTGCCCTTCTATTGGCTTCTATGCCCTTCTATGCCGTTCTGTGCCCTTCTATGCCCTTCTATTGGCTTCTATGCCCTTCTATGCCTTCTATGCCCTTCTATGCCTTTCTATGCCCTTTTATTGGCTTCTATGCCCTTCTATTGCCTTCTATGCCCTTCCAGGACCTTCTATGCCCTTCTATGCCATTCTATGCCCTTCTATTGTCTTCTATGCCCTTCTATTGGCTTCTATGCACTTCTATGCCCTTGTATTGGCTTCTATGCCCTTCTATGGGCTTCTATGCCCTTCTGTTGGCTTCTGTGCCCTTCTATTGGCTTCTATGCCCTTCTATTGCCTTCTATGCCCTTCTATTGGCTGCTATGCCCTTCCAGGAACTTCTATGCCCTTCTGTGCCCTTCTATTGGCTTCTATGCCCTTCTATTGGCTTCTATGCCCTTCTAGTGTCTTCTATGCTCTTCTAATCCTTTCTATGCCCTTCTATACCCTTCTATGCCCTTCTATGACCTTCTATGCCCTTCTATTGCCTTCTATGCTATTGTATTTGCTTCTATGCCCTTCTATGCCCTTCTATTGTTTTCTATGCCCTTCTATGCCTTCTATTGGCTTCTACGCCCTTCTATGCCTTCTATGCCCTTCTATGCCTTTCTATACCCTTCTATTGGCTTCTATGCTCTTCTATGGGCTTTTATGCCCTTCTATGCCCTTCTATGTGCTTCTGTGCTCTTCTGTGGGCTTCTATGGTCTTCTATGGGCTTCTATGCCCTTCTATGCCATTCTATTGCCTTCTATTGCCTTCTATTGCCTTGTATTGACTTCTATTAACTTCTATCGTCTTCTATGCCCTTCTACGACCTTCTATGCCCTTCTATGCCCTTCTATGCCCTTCTATGCCCTTTTATTGGCTTATATGCCCTTCTACGGGCTTTAATGCACCTCTATGCCCTTCTATGGGCTTCTCTGCCCTTCTATGTGCTTCTATGCTCTTCTATGGGCTTCCATGGGCTTCTATGGGCTTCTATGGGCTTCTATGGGTTTCTATTGCCTTCTATTGCCTTCTATTGACTTCTATTAACTTCTATCGTCTTCTATGCCCTTCTACGACCTTCTATGCCCTTCTATGCCCTTGTATTGGCTTCTATGCCTTTCTATTGCCTTCTATGCCCTTCCAGGACCTTCTATGCCCTTCTATGCCTTTCTATGGCCTTCTATTGGCTTCTATGGCCTTCTATTGGCTTCTATGCCCTTCTATGGGCTTCTATGTCCTTCTATTGGCTTCTATGCGCTTCTATTGGCTTCTATGCCCTTCTATCCCCTTGTCTTGGCTTCTATGCCCTTCTATGCCCTTGTATTGTCTTCTGTTGTCTTCTATGGTCTTCTATTTTCCTCTACACCCTTCTATGACCTTCTATGCCCTTCTATTGCCTTCTATGGCCTTCTATTGCCTTCTATGCCCTTCTATTGCCTTCTATGCCCTTCTGTGCCCTTCTATTGGCTTCTATGCCCTTCTATGCCGTTCTGTGCCCTTCTATGCCCTTCTATTGGCTTCTATGCCCTTCTATGCCTTCTATGCCCTTCTATGCCTTTCTATGACCTTTTATTGGCTTCTATGCCCTTCTATTGCCTTCTATGCCTTTCCAGGACCTTCTATGCCCTTCTGTGCCATTCTATGCCCTTCTATTGTCTTCTATGCCCTTCTATTGGCTTCTATGCACTTCTATGCCCTTGTATTGGCTTCTATGCCCTTCTATGGGCTTCTATGCCCTTCTGTTGGCTTCTGTGCCCTTCTATTGGCTTCTATGCCCTTCTATTGCCTTCTATGCCCTTCTATTGGCTGCTATGCCCTTCCAGGAACTTCTATGCCCTTCTGTGCCCTTCTATTGGCTTCTATGCCCTTCTATTGGCTTCTATGCCCTTCTAGTGTCTTCTATGCTCTTCTAATCCTTTCTATGCCCTTCTATACCCTTCTATGCCCTTCTATGACCTTCTATGCCCTTCTATTGCCTTCTATGCTATTGTATTTGCTTCTATGCCCTTCTATGCCCTTCTATTGTTTTCTATGCCCTTCTATGCCCTTCTATTGGCTTCTATGCCGTTCTATGCCTTCTATGCCCTTCTATGCCTTTCTATACCCTTCTATTGGCTTCTATGCTCTTCTATGGGCTTTTATGCCCTTCTATGCCCTTCTATGTGCTTCTGTGCTCTTCTGTGGGCTTCTATGGTCTTCTATGGGCTTCTATGCCCTTCTATGCCATTCTATTGCCTGCTATTGCCTTCTATTGCCTTGTATTGACTTCTATTAACTTCTATCGTCTTCTATGCCCTTCTACGACCTTCTATGCCCTTCTATGCCCTTCTATGCCCTTCTATGCCCTTTTATTGGCTTATATGCCCTTCTACGGGCTTTAATGCACCTCTATGCCCTTCTATGGGCTTCTCTGCCCTTCTATGTGCTTCTATGCTCTTCTATGGGCTTCCATGGGCTTCTATGGGCTTCTATGGGCTTCTATTGCCTTCTATTGCCTTCTATTGCCTTCTATTGACTTCTATTAACTTCTATCGTCTTCTATGCCCTTCTACGACCTTCTATGCCCTTCTATGCCCTTGTATTGGCTTCTATGCCTTTCTATTGCCTTCTATGCCCTTCCAGGACCTTCTATGCCCTTCTATGCCTTTCTATGGCCTTCTATTGGCTTCTATGGCCTTCTATTGGCTTCTATGCGCTTCTATTGGCTTCTATGCCCTTCTATCCCCTTGTCTTGGCTTCTATGCCCTTCTATGCCCTTCTATTGTCTTCTATTGTCTTCCATGGTCTTCTATTTTCCTCTACACCCTTCTATGACCTTCTATGCCCTTCTATTGCCTTCTATGGCCTTCTATTGCCTTCTATGCCCTTCTATTGCCTTCTATGCCCTTCTGTGCCCTTCTATTGGCTTCTATGCCCTTCTATGCCGTTCTGTGCCCTTCTATGCCCTTCTATTGGCTTCTATGCCATTCTATGCCTTCTATGCCCTTCTATGCCTTTCTATGCCCTTTTATTGGCTTCTATGCCCTTCTATTGCCTTCTATGCCCTTCCAGGACCTTCTATGCCCTTCTATGCCATTCTATGCCCTTCTATTGGCTTCTATGCCCTTCTGTTGACTTCTATGCACTTCTATGCCCTTGTATTGGCTTCTATGCCCTTCTATGGGCTTCTATGCCCTTCTGTTGGCTTCGGTGCCCTTCTATTGGCTTCTATGCCCTTCTATTGCCTTCTATGCCCTTCTATTGGCTGCTATGCCCTTCCAGGAACTTCTATGCCCTTCTGTGCCCTTCTATTGGCTTCTATGCCCTTCTATTGGCTTCTATGCCCTACTATCCCCTTGTCTTAGCTTCTATGCCCTTCTATGCCCTTCTATGCCCTTCTATTAGTCTTCTATTGTCTTCTATGGTCTTCTATTTTCCTCTACACCCTTCTATGACCTTCTATGCCCTTCTATTGCCTTCTATTCCCTTCTAGTGCCTTCTATGCCCTTCTGTGCCCTTCTATGCGCTTCTATGGCCTTCTATGCCATTCCATTCTCTTGTATGCCCTTGTATGCCTTCTATGCCCTTCTATTGCCTACTATGCCCTTCTATTGGCTTCTATGCCCTTCCAGGAACTTCTATGGCCTTCTATTGGCTTCTGTGGCCTTCTATTTGCTTCTATGCACTTCTATTGGCTTCTATGTTCTTCTGTTGGCTTCTATGCCCTTCTATTTGCTTCCATGCCCTTCTATCCCCTTCTCTTGGCTTCTATGCCCTTCTATTGCCTTCTATTGCCTTCTATGCACTTCTATTGTCTTCTATGGTCTTCTATTTTCTTCTACGCCCTTGTATGATCTTCTATGCCCTTGTATGACCTTCTATTGCCTTCTATTGCCTTCTGTGCCCTACTAGTGCCTTCTATGCCCTTTTATTGCCTTCTATGCCCTTCTATTGGCTTCTATGCCCTTCTATTGGCTTCTATATCATTCTGTTGGCTTCTATGCCCTTCTATTGGCTTCTATGCCCTTCTATCCCCTTATCTTTTCTTCTATGCCCTTCTATTGGCTTCTATGCCCTTGTATTGGCTTCTATGCCCTTCTATGCCCTTCTATGCCCTTCTAGTGTCTTCTAGTGTATTCTATTGTCTTCTATGGTCTTCTATTTTCTTCTACGCTCTTCTATGACCTTCTATGCCCTTCTATGACCTTCTATGCCCTCCTATTGCCTTCTATGCCCTTCTAGTGTCTTCTATGCTCTTCTAATCCTTTCTATGCCCTTCTATACCCTTCTATGCCCTTCTATGACCTTCTATGGCCTTCTATTGCCTTCTATGCTACTGTATTTGCTTCTATGCCCTTCTATGCCCTTCTATTGTTTTCTATGCCCTTCTATGCCCTTCTATTGGCTTCTATGCCGTTCTATGCCTTCTATGCCCTTCTATGCCTTTCTATACCCTTCTATTGGCTTCTATGCTCTTCTATGGGCTTTTATGCCCTTCTATGCCCTTCTATGAGCTTCTGTGCTCTTCTGTGGGCTTCTATGGTCTTCTATGGGCTTCTATGCCCTTCTATGCCATTCTATTGCCTTCTATTGCCTTCTATTGCCTTGTATTGACTTCTATTAACTTCTATCGTCTTCTATGCCCTTCTACGACCTTCTATGCCCTTCTATGCCCTTCTATGCCCTTCTATGCCCTTTTATTGGCTTATATGCCCTTCTATGGGCTTTAATGCACTTCTATGCCCTTCTATGGGCTTCTCTGCCCTTCTATGTGCTTCTATGCTCTTCTATGGGCTTCCATGGGCTTCTATGGGCTTCTATGGGCTTCTATTGCCTTCTATTGCCTTCTATTGCCTTCTATTGACTTCTATTAACTTCTATCGTCTTCTATGCCCTTCTACGACCTTCTATGCCCTTCTATGCCCTTGTATTGGCTTCTATGCCTTTCTATTGCCTTCTATGCCCTTCCAGGACCTTCTATGCCCTTCTATGCCTTTCTATGGCCTTCTATTGGCTTCTATGGCCTTCTATTGGCTTCTGTGCTCTTCTATGGGCTTCTATGTCCTTCTATTGGCTTCTATGCGCTTCTATTGGCTTCTATGCCCTTCTATCCCCTTGTCTTGGCTTCTATGCCCTTCTATGCCCTTCTATTGTCTTCTATTGTCTTCTATGGTCTTCTATTTTCCTCTACACCCTTCTATGACCTTCTATGCCCTTCTATTGCCTTCTATGGCCTTCTATTGCCTTCTACGCCCTTCTATTGCCTTCTATGCCCTTCTGTGCCCTTCTATTGGCTTCTATGCCCTTCTATGCCATTCTGTGCCCTTCTATGCCCTTCTATTGGCTTCTATGCCCTTCTATGCCGTTCTGTGCCCTTCTATGCCCTTCTATTGGCTTCTATGCCCTTCTATGCCTTCTATGCCCTTCTATGCCTTTCTATGCCCTTTTATTGGCTTCTATGCCCTTCTATTGCCTTCTATGCCCTTCCAGGACCTTCTATGCCCTTCTATGCCATTCTATGCCCTTCTATTGGCTTCTATGCCCTTCTATTGGCTTCTATGCACTTCTATGCCCTTGTATTGGCTTCTATGCCCTTCTATGGGCTTCTATGCCCTTCTGTTGGCTTCTGTGCCCTTCTATTGGCTTCTATGCCCTTCTATTGCCTTCTATGCCCTTCTATTGGCTGCTATGCCCTTCCAGGAACTTCTATGCCCTTCTGTGCCCTTCTATTGGCTTCTATGCCCTTCTATTGGCTTCTATGCCCTACTATCCCCTTGTCTTAGCTTCTATGCCCTTCTATGCCATTCTATGCCCTTCTATTTGTCTTCTATTGTCTTCTATGGTCTTCTATTTTCCTCTACACCCTTCTATGACCTTCTATGCCCTTCTATTGCCTTCTATTCCCTTCTAGTGCCTTCTATGCCCTTCTGTGCCCTTCTATGCGCTTCTATGGCCTTCTATGCCCTTCTATGCACTTGTATGCCCTTGTATGCCCTTCTATGCCCTTCTATTGCCTACTATGCCCTTCTATTGGCTTCTATGCCCTTCCAGGAACTTCTATTGCCTTCTATTGCCTTCTATTGCCTTGTATTGACTTCTATTAACTTCTATCGTCTTCTATGCCCTTCTACGTCCTTCTATGCCCTTCTATGCCCTTCTATGCCCTTCTATGCCCTTGTATTGGCTTCTATGCCTTTCTATTGCCTTCTATGACCTTCCAGGACCTTCTATGCCCTTCTATGCCTTTCTATGGCCTTCTATTGGCTTCTATGGCCTTCTATTGTCTTCTATGCCCTTCTATGGGCTTCTATGTCCTTCTATTGGCTTCTATGCGCTTCTATTGGCTTCTATGCCCTTCTATCCCCTTGTCTTGGCGTCTATGCCCTTCTATGACCTTGTATTGTCTTCTATTGTCTTCTATGGTCTTCTATTTTCCTCTACACCCTTCTATGACCTTCTATGCCCTTCTATTGCCTTCTATGGCCTTCTATTGCCTTCTATGCCCTTCTATTGCCTTCTATGCCCTTCTGTGCCCTTCTATTGGCTTCTATGCCCTTCTATGCCGTTCTGTGCCCTTCTATGCCCTTCTATTGGCTTCTATGCCCTTCTATGCCTTCTATGCCCTTCTATGCCTTTCTATGCCGTTTTATTGGCTTCTATGCCCTTCTATTGCCTTCTATGCCCTTCCAGGACCTTCTATGCCCTTCTATGCCATTCTATGCCCTTCTATTGGCTTCTATGTCCTTCTATTGGCTTCTATGCACTTCTATGCCCTTGTATTGGCTTCTATGCCCTTCTATGGGCTTCTATGCCCTTCTGTTGGCTTCTGTGCCCTTCTATTGGCTTCTATGCCCTTCTATTGCCTTCTATGCCCTTCTATTGGCTGCTATGCCCTTCCAGGAACTTCTATGCCCTTCTGTGCCCTTCTATTGGCTTCTATGCCCTTCTATTGGCTTCTATGCCCTTCTAGTGTCTTCTATGCTCTTCTAATCCTTTCTATGCCCTTCTATACCCTTCTATGCCCTTCTATGCCCTTCTATGCCCTTCTATTGCCTTCTATGCTATTGTATTTGCTTCTATGCCCTTCTATGCCCTTCTATTGTTTTCTATGCCCTTCTATGCCCTTCTATTGGTTTCTATGCCCTTCTATGCCTTCTATGCCCTTCTATGCCTTTCTATACCCTTCTATTGGCTTCTATGCTCTTCTATGGGCTTGTATGCCCTTCTATGCCCTTCTATGTGCTTCTGTGCTCTTCTGTGGGCTTCTATGGTCTTCTATGGGCTTCTATGCCCTTCTATGCCATTCTATTGCCTTCTATTGCCTTCTATTGCCTTGTATTGACTTCTATTAACTTCTATCGTCTTCTATGCCCTTCTACGACCTTGTATGCCCTTCTATGCCCTTCTATGCCCTTCTATGCCCTTTTATTGGCTTATATGCCCTTCTATGGGCTTTAATGCACCTCTATGCCCTTCTATGGGCTTTTCTGCCCTTCTATGTGCTTCTATGCTCTTCTATGGGCTTCCATGGGCTTCTATGGGCTTCTATGGGTTTCTATTGCCTTCTATTGCCTTCTATTGACTTCTATTAACTTCTATCGTCTTCTATGCCCTTCTACGACCTTCTACGACCTTCTATGCCCTTCTATGCCCTTTTATTGGCTTATATGCCCTTTTATGGGCTTTAATGCACTTCTATGCCCTTCTATGGGCTTCTCTGCCCTTTTATGTGCTTCTATGCTCTTCTATGGGCTTCCATGGGCTTCTATGGGCTTCTATGGGCTTCTATTGCCTTCTATTGCCTTCTATTGCCTTCTATTGGCTTCTATTAACTTCTATCGTCTTCTATGCCCTTCTACGACCTTCTATGCCCTTCTATGCCCTTCTATTGTCTTCTGTGCCTTTCTATTGCCTTCTATGCCCTTCCAGGACCTTCTATGCCCTTCTATGCCTTTCTATGGCCTTCTATTGGCTTCTATGGCCTTCTATTGGCTTCTATGCCCTTCTATGGGCTTCTATGTCCTTCTATTGGCTTCTATGCGCTTCTATTGGCTTCTATGCCCTTCTATCCCCTTGTCTTGGCTTCTATGCCCTTCTATGCCCTTCTATTGTCTTCTGTTGTCTTCTATGGTCTTCTATTTTCCTCTACACCCTTCTATGACCTTCTATGCCCTTCTATTGCCTTCTATGGCCTTCTATTGCCTTCTATGCCCTTCTATTGCCTTCTATGCCCTTCTGTGCCCTTCTATTGGCTTCTATGCCCTTCTATGCCGTTCTGTGCCCTTCTATGCCCTTCTATGCCTTCTATGCCCTTCTATGCCTTTCTATGACCTTTTATTGGCTTCTATGCCCTTCTATTGCCTTCTATGCCCTTCCAGGACCTTCTATGCCCTTCTATGCCATTCTATGCCCTTCTATTGGCTTCTATGCCCTTCTATTGGCTTCTATGCACTTCTATGCCCTTGTATTGCCTTCTATGCCCTTCTATGGGCTTCTATGCCCTTCTGTTGGCTTCTGTGCCCTTCTATTGGCTTCTATGCCCTTCTATTGCCTTCTATGCCCTTCTATTGGCTGCTATGCCCTTCCAGGAACTTCTATGCCCTTCTGTGCCCTTCTATTGGCTTCTATGCCCTTCTATTGGCTTCTATGCCCTTCTAGTGTCTTCTATGCTCTTCTAATCCTTTCTATGCCCTTCTATACCCTTCTATGCCCTTCTATGACCTTCTATGCCCTTCTATTGCCTTCTATGCTATTGTATTTGCTTCTATGCCCTTCTATGCCCTTCTATTGTTTTCTATGCCCTTCTATGCCCTTCTATTGGCTTCTACGCCCTTCTATGCCTTCTATGCCCTTCTATGCCTTTCTATACCCTTCTATTGGCTTCTATGCTCTTCTATGGGCTTTTATGCCCTTCTATGCCCTTCTATGTGCTTCTGTGCTCTTCTGTGGGCTTCTATGGTCTTCTATGGGCTTCTATGCCCTTCTATGCCATTCTATTGCCTTCTATTGCCTTCTATTGCCTTGTATTGACTTCTATTAACTTCTATCGTCTTCTATGCCCTTCTACGACCTTCTATGCCCTTCTATGCCCTTCTATGCCCTTCTATGCCCTTTTATTGGCTTATATGCCCTTCTACGGGCTTTAATGCACCTCTATGCCCTTCTATGGGCTTCTCTGCCCTTCTATGTGCTTCTATGCTCTTCTATGGGCTTCCATGGGCTTCTATGGGCTTCTATGGGCTTCTATTGCCTTCTATTGCCTTCTATTGCCTTCTATTGACTTCTATTAACTTCTATCGTCTTCTATGCCCTTCTACGACCTTCTATGCCCTTCTATGCCCTTGTATTGGCTTCTATGCCTTTCTATTGCCTTCTATGCCCTTCCAGGACCTTCTATGCCCTTCTATGCCTTTCTATGGCCTTCTATTGGCTTCTATGGCCTTCTATTGGCTTCTATGCCCTTCTATGGGCTTCTATGTCCTTCTATTGGCTTCTATGCGCTTCTATTGGCTTCTATGCCCTTCTATCCCCTTGTCTTGGCTTCTATGCCCTTCTATGCCCTTCTATTGTCTTCTATTGTCTTCTATGGTCTTCTATTTTCCTCTACACCCTTCTATGACCTTCTATGCCCTTCTATTGCCTTCTATGGCCTTCTATTGCCTTCTATGCCCTTCTATTGCCTTCTATGCCCTTCTGTGCCCTTCTATTGGCTTCTATGCCCTTCTATGCCGTTCTGTGCCCTTCTATGCCCTTCTATTGGCTTCTATGCCCTTCTATGCCTTCTATGCCCTTCTATGCCTTTCTATGCCCTTTTATTGGCTTCTATGCCCTTCTATTGCCTTCTATGCCCTTCCAGGACCTTCTATGCCCTTCTATGCCCTTCTATGCCCTTCTATGCCCTTTTATTGGCTTATATGCCCTTCTATGGGCTTTAATGCACTTCTATGCCCTTCTATGGGCTTCTCTGCCCTTCTATGTGCTTCTATGCTCTTCTATGGGCTTCCATGGGCTTCTATGGGCTTCTATGGGCTTCTATTGCCTTCTATTGCCTTCTATTGCCTTCTATTGACTTCTATTAACTTCTATCGTCTTCTATGCCCTTCTACGACCTTCTATGCCCTTCTATGCCCTTGTATTGGCTTCTATGCCTTTCTATTGCCTTCTATGACCTTCCAGGACCTTCTATGCCCTTCTATGCCTTTCTATGGCCTTCTATTGGCTTCTATGGCCTTCTATTGTCTTCTATGCCCTTCTATGGGCTTCTATGTCCTTCTATTGGCTTCTATGCGCTTCTATTGGCTTCTATGCCCTTCTATCCCCTTGTCTTGGCGTCTATGCCCTTCTATGACCTTGTATTGTCTTCTATTGTCTTCTATGGTCTTCTATTTTCCTCTACACCCTTCTATGACCTTCTATGCCCTTCTATTGCCTTCTATGGCCTTCTATTGCCTTCTATGCCCTTCTATTGCCTTCTATGCCCTTCTGTGCCCTTCTATTGGCTTCTATGCCCTTCTATGCCGTTCTGTGCCCTTCTATGCCCTTCTATTGGCTTCTATGCCCTTCTATGCCTTCTATGCCCTTCTATGCCTTTCTATGCCGTTTTATTGGCTTCTATGCCCTTCTATTGCCTTCTAATGCCCTTCCAGGACCTTCTATGCCCTTCTATGCCATTCTATGCCCTTCTATTGGCTTCTATGTCCTTCTATTGGCTTCTATGCACTTCTATGCCCTTGTATTGGCTTCTATGCCCTTCTATGGGCTTCTATGCCCTTCTGTTGGCTTCTGTGCCCTTCTATTGGCTTCTATGCCCTTCTATTGCCTTCTATGCCCTTCTATTGGCTGCTATGCCCTTCCAGGAACTTCTATGCCCTTCTGTGCCCTTCTATTGGCTTCTATGCCCTTCTATTGGCTTCTATGCCCTTCTAGTGTCTTCTATGCTCTTCTAATCCTTTCTATGCCCTTCTATACCCTTCTATGCCCTTCTATGCCCTTCTATGCCCTTCTATTGCCTTCTATGCTATTGTATTTGCTTCTATGCCCTTCTATGCCCTTCTATTGTTTTCTATGCCCTTCTATGCCCTTCTATTGGTTTCTATGCCCTTCTATGCCTTCTATGCCCTTCTATGCCTTTCTATACCCTTCTATTGGCTTCTATGCTCTTCTATGGGCTTTTATGCCCTTCTATGCCCTTCTATGTGCTTCTGTGCTCTTCTGTGGGCTTCTATGGTCTTCTATGGGCTTCTATGCCCTTCTATGCCATTCTATTGCCTTCTATTGCCTTCTATTGCCTTGTATTGACTTCTATTAACTTCTATCGTCTTCTATGCCCTTCTACGACCTTGTATGCCCTTCTATGCCCTTCTATGCCCTTCTATGCCCTTTTATTGGCTTATATGCCCTTCTATGGGCTTTAATGCACCTCTATGCCCTTCTATGGGCTTTTCTGCCTTCTATGTGCTTCTATGCTCTTCTATGGGCTTCCATGGGCTTCTATGGGCTTCTATGGGTTTCTATTGCCTTCTATTGCCTTCTATTGACTTCTATTAACTTCTATCGTCTTCTATGCCCTTCTACGACCTTCTACGACCTTCTATGCCCTTCTATGCCCTTTTATTGGCTTATATGCCCTTTTATGGGCTTTAATGCACTTCTATGCCCTTCTATGGGCTTCTCTGCCCTTTATGTGCTTCTATGCTCTTCTATGGGCTTCCATGGGCTTCTATGGGCTTCTATGGGCTTCTATTGCCTTCTATTGCCTTCTATTGCCTTCTATTGGCTTCTATTAACTTCTATCGTCTTCTATGCCCTTCTACGACCTTCTATGCCCTTCTATGCCCTTCTATTGTCTTCTGTGCCTTTCTATTGCCTTCTATGCCCTTCCAGGACCTTCTATGCCCTTCTATGCCTTTCTATGGCCTTCTATTGGCTTCTATGGCCTTCTATTGGCTTCTATGCCCTTCTATGGCTTCTATGTCCTTCTATTGGCTTCTATGCGCTTCTATTGGCTTCTATGCCCTTCTATCCCCTTGTCTTGGCTTCTATGCCCTTCTATGCCCTTCTATTGTCTTCTATTGTCTTCTATGGTCTTCTATTTTCCTCTACACCCTTCTATGACCTTCTATGCCCTTCTATTGCCTTCTATGGCCTTCTATTGCCTTCTATGCCCTTCTATTGCCTTCTATGCCCTTCTGTGCCCTTCTATTGGCTTCTATGCCCTTCTATGCCGTTCTGTGCCCTTCTATGCCCTTCTATTGGCTTCTATGCCCTTCTATGCCTTCTATGCCCTTCTATGCCTTTCTATGCCCTTTTATTGGCTTCTATGCCCTTCTATTGCCTTCTATGCCCTTCCAGGACCTTCTATGCCCTTCTATGCCCTTCTATGCCCTTCTATGCCCTTTTATTGGCTTATATGCCCTTCTATGGGCTTTAATGCACTTCTATGCCCTTCTATGGGCTTCTCTGCCTTCTATGTGCTTCTATGCTCTTCTATGGGCTTCCATGGGCTTCTATGGGCTTCTATGGGCTTCTATTGCCTTCTATTGCCTTCTATTGCCTTCTATTGACTTCTATTAACTTCTATCGTCTTCTATGCCCTTCTACGACCTTCTATGCCCTTCTATGCCCTTGTATTGGCTTCTATGCCTTTCTATTGCCTTCTATGACCTTCCAGGACCTTCTATGCCCTTCTATGCCTTTCTATGGCCTTCTATTGGCTTCTATGGCCTTCTATTGTCTTCTATGCCCTTCTATGGGCTTCTATGTCCTTCTATTGGCTTCTATGCGCTTCTATTGGCTTCTATGCCCTTCTATCCCCTTGTCTTGGCGTCTATGCCCTTCTATGACCTTGTATTGTCTTCTATTGTCTTCTATGGTCTTCTATTTTCCTCTACACCCTTCTATGACCTTCTATGCCCTTCTATTGCCTTCTATGGCCTTCTATTGCCTTCTATGCCCTTCTATTGCCTTCTATGCCCTTCTGTGCCCTTCTATTGGCTTCTATGCCCTTCTATGCCGTTCTGTGCCCTTCTATGCCCTTCTATTGGCTTCTATGCCCTTCTATGCCTTCTATGCCCTTCTATGCCTTTCTATGCCGTTTTATTGGCTTCTATGCCTTCTATTGCCTTCTATGCCCTTCCAGGACCTTCTATGCCCTTCTATGCCATTCTATGCCCTTCTATTGGCTTCTATGTCCTTCTATGGCTTCTATGCACTTCTATGCCCTTGTATTGGCTTCTATGCCCTTCTATGGCTTCTATGCCCTTCTGTTGGCTTCTGTGCCCTTCTATTGGCTTCTATGCCCTTCTATTGCCTTCTATGCCCTTCTATTGGCTGCTATGCCCTTCCAGGAACTTCTATGCCCTTCTGTGCCCTTCTATTGGCTTCTATGCCCTTCTATTGGCTTCTATGCCCTTCTAGTGTCTTCTATGCTCTTCTAATCCTTTCTATGCCCTTCTATACCCTTCTATGCCCTTCTATGCCCTTCTATGCCCTTCTATTGCCTTCTATGCTATTGTATTTGCTTCTATGCCCTTCTATGCCCTTCTATTGTTTTCTATGCCCTTCTATGCCCTTCTATTGGTTTCTATGCCCTTCTATGCCTTCTATGCCCTTCTATGCCTTTCTATACCTTCTATTGGCTTCTATGCTCTTCTATGGGCTTTTATGCCCTTCTATGCCCTTCTATGTGCTTCTGTGCTCTTCTGTGGGCTTCTATGGTCTTCTATGGGCTTCTATGCCCTTCTATGCCATTCTATTGCCTTCTATTGCCTTCTATTGCCTTGTATTGACTTCTATTAACTTCTATCGTCTTCTATGCCCTTCTACGACCTTGTATGCCCTTCTATGCCCTTCTATGCCCTTCTATGCCCTTTTATTGGCTTATATGCCCTTCTATGGGCTTTAATGCACCTCTATGCCCTTCTATGGGCTTTTCTGCCCTTCTATGTGCTTCTATGCTCTTCTATGGGCTTCCATGGGCTTCTATGGGCTTCTATGGGTTTCTATTGCCTTCTATTGCCTTCTATTGACTTCTATTAACTTCTATCGTCTTCTATGCCCTTCTACGACCTTCTACGACCTTCTATGCCCTTCTATGCCCTTTTATTGGCTTATATGCCCTTTTATGGGCTTTAATGCACTTCTATGCCCTTCTATGGGCTTCTCTGCCCTTTTATGTGCTTCTATGCTCTTCTATGGGCTTCCATGGGCTTCTATGGGCTTCTATGGGCTTCTATTGCCTTCTATTGCCTTCTATTGCCTTCTATTGGCTTCTATTAACTTCTATCGTCTTCTATGCCCTTCTACGACCTTCTATGCCCTTCTATGCCCTTCTATTGTCTTCTGTGCCTTTCTATTGCCTTCTATGCCCTTCCAGGACCTTCTATGCCCTTCTATGCCTTTCTATGGCCTTCTATTGGCTTCTATGGCCTTCTATTGGCTTCTATGCCCTTCTATGGGCTTCTATGTCCTTCTATTGGCTTCTATGCGCTTCTATTGGCTTCTATGCCCTTCTATCCCCTTGTCTTGGCTTCTATGCCCTTCTATGCCCTTCTATTGTCTTCTGTTGTCTTCTATGGTCTTCTATTTTCCTCTACACCCTTCTATGACCTTCTATGCCCTTCTATTGCCTTCTATGGCCTTCTATTGCCTTCTATGCCCTTCTATTGCCTTCTATGCCCTTCTGTGCCCTTCTATTGGCTTCTATGCCCTTCTATGCCGTTCTGTGCCCTTCTATGCCCTTCTATTGGCTTCTATGCCCTTCTATGCCTTCTATGCCCTTCTATGCCTTTCTATGACCTTTTATTGGCTTCTATGCCCTTCTATTGCCTTCTATGCCCTTCCAGGACCTTCTATGCCCTTCTATGCCATTCTATGCCCTTGTATTGGCTTCTATGCCCTTCTATTGGCTTCTATGCACTTCTATGCCCTTGTATTGCCTTCTATGCCCTTCTATGGGCTTCTATGCCCTTCTGTTGGCTTCTGTGCCCTTCTATTGGCTTCTATGCCCTTCTATTGCCTTCTATGCCCTTCTATTGGCTGCTATGCCCTTCCAGGAACTTCTATGCCCTTCTGTGCACTTCTATTGGCTTCTATGCCTTCTATTGGCTTCTATGCCCTTCTAGTGTCTTCTATGCTCTTCTAATCCTTTCTATGCCCTTCTATACCCTTCTATGCCCTTCTATGACCTTCTATGCCCTTCTATTGCCTTCTATGCTATTGTATTTGCTTCTATGCCCTTCTATGCCCTTCTATTGTTTTCTATGCCCTTCTATGCCCTTCTATTGGCTTCTACGCCCTTCTATGCCTTCTATGCCCTTCTATGCCTTTCTATACCCTTCTATTGGCTTCTATGCTCTTCTATGGGCTTTTATGCCCTTCTATGCCCTTCTATGTGCTTCTGTGCTCTTCTGTGGGCTTCTATGGTCTTCTATGGGCTTCTATGCCCTTCTATGCCATTCTATTGCCTTCTATTGCCTTCTATTGCCTTGTATTGACTTCTATTAACTTCTATCGTCTTCTATGCCCTTCTACGACCTTCTATGCCCTTCTATGCCCTTCTATGCCCTTCTATGCCCTTTTATTGGCTTATATGCCCTTCTACGGGCTTTAATGCACCTCTATGCCCTTCTATGGGCTTCTCTGCCCTTCTATGTGCTTCTATGCTCTTCTATGGGCTTCCATGGGCTTCTATGGGCTTCTATGGGCTTCTATTGCCTTCTATTGCCTTCTATTGCCTTCTATTGACTTCTATTAACTTCTATCGTCTTCTATGCCCTTCTACGACCTTCTATGCCCTTCTATGCCCTTGTATTGGCTTCTATGCCTTTCTATTGCCTTCTATGCCCTTCCAGGACCTTCTATGCCCTTCTATGCCTTTCTATGGCCTTCTATTGGCTTCTATGGCCTTCTATTGGCTTCTATGCCCTTCTATGGGCTTCTATGTCCTTCTATTGGCTTCTATGCGCTTCTATTGGCTTCTATGCCCTTCTATCCCCTTGTCTTGGCTTCTATGCCCTTCTATGCCCTTCTATTGTCTTCTATTGTCTTCTATGGTCTTCTATTTTCCTCTACACCCTTCTATGACCTTCTATGCCCTTCTATTGCCTTCTATGGCCTTCTATTGCCTTCTATGCCCTTCTATTGCCTTCTATGCCCTTCTGTGCCCTTCTATTGGCTTCTATGCCCTTCTATGCCGTTCTGTGCCCTTCTATGCCCTTCTATTGGCTTCTATGCCCTTCTATGCCTTCTATGCCCTTCTATGCCTTTCTATGCCCTTTTATTGGCTTCTATGCCCTTCTATTGCCTTCTATGCCCTTCCAGGACCTTCTATGCCCTTCTATGCCATTCTATGCCCTTCTATTGGCTTCTATGCCCTTCTGTTGGCTTCTATGCACTTCTATGCCCTTGTATTGGCTTCTATGCCCTTCTATGGGCTTCTATGCCCTTCTGTTGGCTTCTGTGCCCTTCTATTGGCTTCTATGCCCTTCTATTGCCTTCTATGCCCTTCTATTGGCTGCTATGCCCTTCCAGAACTTCTATGCCCTTCTGTGCCCTTCTATTGGCTTCTATGCCCTTCTATTGGCTTCTATGCCCTACTATCCCCTTGTCTTAGCTTCTATGCCCTTCTATGCCCTTCTATGCCCTTCTATTTGTCTTCTATTGTCTTCTATGGTCTAATTTCCTCTACACCCTTCTATGACCTTCTATGCCCTTCTATTGCCTTCTATTCCCTTGTAGTGCCTTCTATGCCCTTCTGTGCCCTTCTATGCGCTTCTATGGCCTTCTATGCCCTTCCATGCCCTTGTATGCCCTTGTATGCCCTTCTATGCCCTTCTATTGCCTACTATGCCCTTCTATTGGCTTCTATGCCCTTCCAGGAACTTCTATGGCCTTCTATTGGCTTCTATGGCCTTCTATTTGCTTCTATGCACTTCTATTGGCTTCTATGTCCTTCTGTTGGCTTCTATGCCCTTCTATTTGCTTCCATGCCCTTCTATCCCCTTCTCTTGGCTTCTATGCCCTTCTATTGCCTTCTATTGCCTTCTATGCACTTCTATTGTCTTCTATGGTCTTCTATTTTCTTCTACGCCCTTGTATGATCTTCTATGCCCTTCTATGCCCTTGTATGACCTTCTATTGCCTTCTATTGCCTTCTGTGCCCTACTAGTGCCTTCTATGCCCTTTTATTGCCTTCTATGCTCTTGTATTGGCTTCTATGCCCTTCTATGCCCTTCTATTGGTTTCTATGCACTTCTCTGCCCTTCTCTGCACTTGTATTGGCTTCTATGCCGTGCTATGCCCTTCTATGCCATTCTATTGGCCTTCTATGCCCTTCTGTAGGCTTCTATGCCCTTCTATGCCCTTGTATGCCCTTCTATGCCCTTCTATTGGATTCTAAGCCCTTCTATTGCCTTCTATGCCCTTCTATGCCCTTCTATTGGCTTCTATGCACTTCTATATCCTTCTATGCCCTTCTATTGGCTTCTATGCCGTTCTATTGTCTTCTATGCCCTTCTATGCCCTTCTATTGGCTTCTATGTCATTCTGTTGGCTTCTATGCCCTTCTATTGGCTTCTATGCCCTTCTATCCCCTTATCTTTCCTTCTATGCCCTTCTATTGGCTTCTATGCCCTTGTATTGGCTTCTATGCCCTTCTATGCCCTTCTATGCCCTTCTAGTGTCTTCTAGTGTATTCTATTGTCTTCTATGGTCTTCTATTTTCTTCTACGCTCTTCTATGACCTTCTATGACGTTCTATGACCTTCTATGCCCTCCTATTGCCTTCTATGCCCTTCTAGTGTCTTCTATGCTCTTCTAATCCTTTCTATGCCCTTCTATACCCTTCTATGCCCTTCTATGACCTTCTATGCCCTTCTATTGCCTTCTATGCTATTGTATTTGCTTCTATGCCCTTCTATGCCCTTCTATTGTTTTCTATGCCCTTCTATGCCCTTCTATTGGCTTCTATGCCGTTCTATGCCTTCTATGCCCTTCTATGCCTTTCTATACCCTTCTATTGGCTTCTATGCTCTTCTATGGGCTTTTATGCCCTTCTATGCCCTTCTATGTGCTTCTGTGCTCTTCTGTGGGCTTCTATGGTCTTCTATGGGCTTCTATGCCCTTCTATGCCATTCTATTGCCTTCTATTGCCTTCTATTGCCTTGTATTGACTTCTATTAATTTCTATCGTCTTCTATGCCCTTCTACGACCTTCTATGCCCTTCTATGCCCTTCTATGCCCTTCTATGCCCTTTTATTGGCTTATATGCCCTTCTATGGGCTTTAATGCACTTCTATGCCCTTCTATGGGCTTCTCTGCCCTTCTATGTGCTTCTATGCTCTTCTATGGGCTTCCATGGGCTTCTATGGGCTTCTATGGGCTTCTATTGCCTTCTATTGCCTTCTATTGACCTTCTATTGACTTCTATTAACTTCTATCGTCTTCTATGCCCTTCTATGACCTTCTATGCCCTTCTATGCCCTTCTATTGGCTTCTATGCCTTTCTATTGCCTTCTATGCCCTTCCAGGACCTTCTATGCCCTTCTGTGCCTTTCTATGGCCTTCTATTGCCTTCTATGGCCTTCTATTGCCTTCTATGCCCTTCTATTGCCTTCTATGCCCTTCTGTGCCCTTCTATTGGCTTCTATGCCCTTCTATGCCGTTCTGTGCCCTTCTATGCCCTTCTATTGGCTTCTATGCCCTTCTATGCCTTCTATGGCCTTCTATTGGCTTCTATGGCCTTCTATTTGCTTCTATGCACTTCTATTGGCTTCTATGCCCTTCCAGGACCTTCTATGCCCTTCTATGCCATTCTATGCCCTTCTATTGGCTTCTATGCCCTTGTATTGGCTTCTATGCACTTCTATGCCCTTGTATTGGCTTCTATGCCCTTCTATGGGCTTCTATGCCCTTCTATTGCCTTCTATGCCCTTCTATTGGCTGCTATGCCCTTCTATTGCCTTCTATGCCCTTCTATTGGCTGCTATGCCCTTCCAGGAACTTCTATGCCCTTCTGTGCCCTTCTATTGGCTTC
The DNA here is from genome assembly GCF_047716275.1 of Strix uralensis. NCBI lineage: Eukaryota > Metazoa > Chordata > Aves > Strigiformes > Strigidae > Strix > Strix uralensis. The sequence continues at coordinate 63,742 of NW_027436934.1, forward strand.
TATGCCCTTCTATTGGCTTCTATGCCCTACTATCCCCTTGTCTTAGCTTCTATGCCCTTCTATGCCCTTCTATGCCCTTCTATTTGTCTTCTATTGTCTTCTATGGTCTTCTATTTTCCTCTACACCCTTCTATGACCTTCTATGCCCTTCTATTGCCTTCTATTCCCTTGTAGTGCCTTCTATGCCCTTCTGTGCCCTTCTATGCGCTTCTATGGCCTTCTATGCCCTTCCATGCCCTTGTATGCCCTTGTATGCCCTTCTATACCCTTCTATGCCCTTCTATGACCTTCTATGCCCTTCTATTGCCTTCTATGCTATTGTATTTGCTTCTATGCCCTTCTATGCCCTTCTATGACCTTCTATGCCCTTCTATGCCCTTCTATTGGCTTCTATGCCCTTCTATGGGCTTTTATGCCCTTCTATGCCCTTCTATGTGCTTCTGTGCTCTTCTGTGGGCTTCTATGGTCTTCTATGGGCTTCTATGCCCTTCTATGCCATTCTATTGCCTTCTATTGCCTTGTATTGACTTCTATTAACTTCTATCGTCTTCTATGCCCTTCAACGACCTTCTATGCCCTTCTGTGCCCTTCTATGCCCTTCTATGGGCTTCTCTGCCCTTCTATGTGCTTCTATGCTCTTCTATGGGCTTCCATGGGCTTCTATGGGCTTCTATGGGCTTCTATTGCCTTCTATTGCTTCTATGGGCTTCTATTGCCTTCTATTGCCTTCTATTGACTTCTATTAACTTCTATCGTCTTCTATGCCCTTCTACGACCTTCTATGCCCTTCTATGCCCTTGTATTGGCTTCTATGCCTTTCTATTGCCTTCTATGCCCTTCCAGGACCTTCTATGCCCTTCTATGCCTTTCTATGGCCTTCTATTGGCTTCTATGGCCTTCTATTGGCTTCTATGCCCTTCTATGTCCTTCTATGTCCTTCTATTGGCTTCTATGCGCTTCTATTGGCTTCTATGCCCTTCTATCCCCTTGTCTTGGCTTCTATGCCCTTCTATGCCCTTCTATTGTCTTCTATTGTCTTCTATGGTCTTCTATTTTCCTCTACACCCTTCTATGAACTTCTATGCCCTTCTATTGCCTTCTATGGCCTTCTATTGCCTTCTATGCCCTTCTATTGCCTTCTATGCACTTCTGTGCCCTTCTATTGGCTTCTATGCCCTTCTATGCCGTTCTGTGCCCTTCTATGCCCTTCTATTGGCTTCTATGCCCTTCTATGCCTTCTATGCCCTTCTATGCCTTTCTATGCCCTTTTATTGGCTTCTGTGCCCTTCTATTGCCTTCTATGCCCTTCCAGGACCTTCTATGCCCTTCTATGCCATTCTATGCCCTTCTATTGGCTTCTATGCCCTTCTGTTGGCTTCTATGCACTTCTATGCCCTTGTATTGGCTTCTATGCCTTTCTATGGGCTTCTATGCCCTTCTGTTGGCTTCTGTGCCCTTCTATTGGCTTCTATGCCCTTCTATTGCCTTCTATGCCCTTCTATTGGCTGCTATGCCCTTCCAGGAACTTCTATGCCCTTCTGTGCCCTTCTATTGGCTTCTATGCCCTTCTATTGGCTTCTATGCCCTACTATCCCCTTGTCTTAGCTTCTATGCCCTTCTATGCCCTTCTATGCCCTTCTATTTGTCTTCTATTGTCTTCTATGGTCTTCTATTTTCCTCTACACCCTTCTATGACCTTCTATGCCCTTCTATTGCCTTCTATTCCCTTGTAGTGCCTTCTGTGCCCTTCTGTGCCCTTCTATGCGCTTCTATGGCCTTCTATACCCTTCCATGCCCTTGTATGCCCTTGTATGCCCTTCTATGCCCTTCTATTGCCTACTATGCCCTTCTATTGGCTTCTATGCCCTTCCAGGAACTTCTATGGCCTTCTATTGGCTTCTATGGCCTTCTATTTGCTTCTATGCACTTCTATTGGCTTCTATATCCTTCTGTTGGCTTCTATGCCCTTCTATTTGCTTCCATGCCCTTCTATCCCCTTCTCTTGGCTTCTATGCCCTTCTATTGCCTTCTATTTCCTTCTATGCACTTCTATTGTCTTCTATGGTCTTCTATTTTCTTCTACGCCCTTGTATGACCTTCTATGCCCTTCTATGCCCTTGTATGACCTTCTATTGCCTTCTATTGCCTTCTGTGCCCTACTAGTGCCTTCTATGCCCTTTTATTGCCTTCTATGCTCTTGTATTGGCTTCTATGCCCTTCTATGCCCTTCTATTGGTTTCTATGCACTTCTCTGCCCTTCTCTGCCCTTGTATTGGCTTCTATGCCGTGCTATGCCCTTCTATGCCATTCTATTGGCCTTCTATGCCCTTCTGTAGGCTTCTATGCCCTTCTATGCCCTTGTATGCCCTTCTATGCCCTTCTATTGGATTCTAAGCCCTTCTATTGCCTTCTATGCCCTTCTATGCCCTTCTATTGGCTTCTATGCACTTCTATATCCTTCTATGCCCTTCTATTGGCTTCTATGCCGTTCTATTGTCTTCTATGCCCTTCTATGCCCTTCTATTGGCTTCTATGTCATTCTGTTGGCTTCTATGCCCCTCTATTGGCTTCTATGCCCTTCTATCCCCTTATCTTTCCTTCTATGCCCTTCTATTGGCTTCTATGCCCTTGTATTGGCTTCTATGCCCTTCTATGCCCTTCTATGCCCTTCTAGTGTCTTGTAGTGTATTCTATTGTCTTCTATGGTCTTCTATTTTCTTCTACGCTCTTCTATGACCTTCTATGCCCTTCTATGACCTTCTATGCCCTCCTATTGCCTTCTATGCCCTTCTAGTGTCTTCTATGCTCTTCTAATCCTTTCTATGCCCTTCTATACCCTTCTATGCCCTTCTATGACCTTCTATGCCCTTCTATTGCCTTCTATGCTATTGTATTTGCTTCTATGCCCTTCTATGCCCTTCTATTGTTTTCTATGCCCTTCTATGCCCTTCTATTGGCTTCTATGCCGTTCTATGCCTTCTATGCCCTTCTATGCCTTTCTATACCCTTCTATTGGCTTCTATGCTCTTCTATGGGCTTTTATGCCCTTCTATGCCCTTCTATGTGCTTCTGTGCTCTTCTGTGGGCTTCTATGGTCTTCTATGGGCTTCTATGCCCTTCTATGCCATTCTATTGCCTTCTATTGCCTTTTATTGCCTTCTATTGACTTCTATTAACTTCTATCGTCTTCTATGCCCTTCTACGACCTTCTATGCCCTTCTATGCCCTTCTATTGGCTTCTATGCCTTTCTATTGCCTTCTATGGCCTTCTATTGCCTTCTATGCCCTTCTATTGCCTTCTATGCCCTTCTGTGCCCTTCTATTGGCTTCTATGCCCTTCTATGCCGTTCTGTGCCCTTCTATGCCCTTCTATTGGCTTCTATGCCCTTCTATGCCTTCTATGGCCTTCTATTGGCTTCTATGGCCTTCTATTTGCTTCTATGCACTTCTATTGGCTTCTATGCCCTTCCAGGACCTTCTATGCCCTTCTATGCCATTCTATGCCCTTCTATTGGCTTCTATGCCCTTGTATTGGCTTCTATGCACTTCTATGCCCTTGTATTGGCTTCTATGCCCTTCTATGGGCTTCTATGCCCTTCTATTGCCTTCTATGCCCTTCTATTGGCTGCTATGCCCTTCTATTGCCTTCTATGCCCTTCTATTGGCTGCTATGCCCTTCCAGGAACTTCTATGCCCTTCTGTGCCCTTCTATTGGCTTCTATGCCCTTGTATTGGCTTCTATGCCCTACTATCCCCTTGTCTTAGCTTCTATGCCCTTCTATGCCCTTCTATGCCCTTCTATTTGTCTTCTATTGTCTTCTATGGTCTTCTATTTTCCTCTACACCCTTCTATGACCTTCTATGCCCTTCTATTGCCTTCTATTCCCTTGTAGTGCCTTCTATGCCCTTCTGTGCCCTTCTATGCGCTTCTATGGCCTTCTATGCCCTTCCATGCCCTTGTATGCCCTTGTATGCCCTTCTATACCCTTCTATGCCCTTCTATGACCTTCTATGCCCTTCTATTGCCTTCTATGCTATTGTATTTGCTTCTATGCCCTTCTATGCCCTTCTATTGTTTTCTATGCCCTTCTATGCCCTTCTATTGGCTTCTATGCCCTTCTATGCCTTCTATGCCCTTCTATGCCTTTCTATACCCTTCTATTGGCTTCTATACTCTTCTATGGGCTTTTATGCCCTTCTATGCCCTTCTATGTGCTTCTGTGCTCTTCTGTGGGCTTCTATGGTCTTCTATGGGCTTCTATGCCCTTCTATGCCATTCTATTGCCTTCTATTGCCTTGTATTGACTTCTATTAACTTCTATCGTCTTCTATGCCCTTCAACGACCTTCTATGCCCTTCTGTGCCCTTCTATGCCCTTCTATGGGCTTCTCTGCCCTTCTATGTGCTTCTATGCTCTTCTATGGGCTTCCATGGGCTTCTATGGGCTTCTATTGCCTTCTATTGCCTTCTATTGACTTCTATTAACTTCTATCGTCTTCTATGCCCTTCTACGACCTTCTATGCCCTTCTATGCCCTTGTATTGGCTTCTATGCCTTTCTATTGCCTTCTATGCCCTTCCAGGACCTTCTATGCCCTTCTATGCCTTTCTATGGCCTTCTATTGGCTTCTATGGCCTTCTATTGGCTTCTATGCCCTTCTATGTCCTTCTATGTCCTTCTATTGGCTTCTATGCGCTTCTATTGGCTTCTATGCCCTTCTATCCCCTTGTCTTGGCTTCTATGCCCTTCTATGCCCTTCTATTGTCTTCTATGCCCTTCTGTGCCCTTCTATTGGCTTCTATGCCCTTCTATGCCGTTCTGTGCCCTTCTATGCCCTTCTATTGGCTTCTATGCCCTTCTATGCCTTCTATGCCCTTCTATGCCTTTCTATGCCCTTTTATTGGCTTCTATGCCCTTCTATTGCCTTCTATGCCCTTCCAGGACATTCTATGCCCTTCTATGCCATTCTATGCCCTTCTATTGGCTTCTATGCCCTTCTATTGGCTTCTATGCACTTCTATGCCCTTGTATTGGCTTCTATGCCCTTCTATGGGCTTCTATGCCCTTCTGTTGGCTTCTGTGCCCTTCTATTGGCTTCTATGCCCTTCTATTGCCTTCTATGCCCTTCTATTGGCTGCTATGCCCTTCCAGGAACTTCTATGCCCTTCTGTGCCCTTCTATTGGCTTCTATGCCCTTCTATTGGCTTCTATGCCCTACTATCCCCTTGTCTTAGCTTCTATGCCCTTCTATGCCCTTCTATGCCCTTCTATTTGTCTTCTATTGTCTTCTATGGTCTTCTATTTTCCTCTACACCCTTCTATGACCTTCTATGCCCTTCTATTGCCTTCTATTCCCTTGTAGTGACTTCTGTGCCCTTCTGTGCCCTTCTATGCGCTTCTATGGCCTTCTATACCCTTCCATGCCCTTGTATGCCCTTGTATGCCCTTCTATGCCCTTCTATTGCCTACTATGCCCTTCTATTGGCTTCTATGCCCTTCCAGGAACTTCTATGGCCTTCTATTGGCTTCTATGGCCTTCTATTTGCTTCTATGCACTTCTATTGGCTTCTATATCCTTCTGTTGGCTTCTATGCCCTTCTATTTGCTTCCATGCCCTTCTATCCCCTTCTCTTGGCTTCTATGCCCTTCTATTGCCTTCTATTTCCTTCTATGCACTTCTATTGTCTTCTATGGTCTTCTATTTTCTTCTACGCCCTTGTATGACCTTCTATGCCCTTCTATGCCCTTGTATGACCTTCTATTGCCTTCTATTGCCTTCTGTGCCCTACTAGTGCCTTCTATGCCCTTTTATTGCCTTCTATGCTCTTGTATTGGCTTCTATGCCCTTCTATGCCCTTCTATTGGTTTCTATGCACTTCTCTGCCCTTCTCTGCCCTTGTATTGGCTTCTATGCCGTGCTATGCCCTTCTATGCCATTCTATTGGCCTTCTATGCCCTTCTGTAGGCTTCTATGCCCTTCTATGCCCTTCTATGCCCTTCTATGCCCTTCTATTGGATTCTAAGCCCTTCTATTGCCTTCTATGCCCTTCTATGCCCTTCTATTGACTTCTATGCACTTCTATATCCTTCTATGCCCTTCTATTGGCTTCTATGCCGTTCTATTGTCTTCTATGCCCTTCTATGCCCTTCTATTGGCTTCTATGCCCTTCTATTGGCTTCTATGTCATTCTGTTGGCTTCTATGCCCTTCTATTGGCTTCTATGCCCTTCTATCCCCTTATCTTTTCTTCTATGCCCTTCTATTGGCTTCTATGCCCTTGTATTGGCTTCTATGCCCTTCTATGCCCTTCTATGCCCTTCTAGTGTCTTGTAGTGTATTCTATTGTCTTCTATGGTCTTCTATTTTCTTCTACGCTCTTCTATGACCTTCTATGACCTTCTATGACCTTCTATGCTCCTATTGCCTTCTATGCCCTTCTAGTGTCTTCTATGCTCTTCTAATCCTTTCTATGCCCTTCTATACCCTTCTATGCCCTTCTATGACCTTCTATGCCCTTCTATTGCCTTCTATGCTATTGTATTTGCTTCTATGCCCTTCTATGCCCTTCTATTGTTTTCTATGCCCTTCTATGCCCTTCTATTGGCTTCTATGCCGTTCTATGCCTTCTATGCCCTTCTATGCCTTTCTATACCCTTCTATTGGCTTCTATGCTCTTCTATGGGCTTTTATGCCCTTCTATGCCCTTCTATGTGCTTCTGTGCTCTTCTGTGGGCTTCTATGGTCTTCTATGGGCTTCTATGCCCTTCTATGCCATTCTATTGCCTTCTATTGCCTTTTATTGCCTTGTATTGACTTCTATTAACTTCTATCGTCTTCTATGCCCTTCTACGATCTTCTATGCCCTTCTATGCCCTTTTATTGGCTTCTATGCCCTTCTATGGGCTTTAATGCATTTCTATGCCCTTCTATGAGCTTCTCTGCCCTTCTATGTGCTTCTATGCTCTTCTATGGGCTTCCATGGGCTTCTATGGGCTTCTATGGGCTTCTATTGCCTTCTATTGCCTTCTATTGCCTTCTATTGACTTCTATTAACTTCTATCGTCTTCTATGCCCTTCTACGACCTTCTATGCCCTTGTATTGGCTTCTATGCATTTCTATTGCCTTCTATGCCCTTCCAGGACCTTCTATGCCCTTCTATGCCTTTCTATGGCCTTCTATTGGCTTCTATGGCCTTCTATTGTCTTCTATGCGCTTCTATTGGCTTCTATGCCCTTCTATCCCCTTGTCTTGGCTTCTATGCCCTTCTATGCCCTTCTATTGTCTTCTATTGTCTTCTATGGTCTTCTATTTTCCTCTACACCCTTCTATGACCTTCTATGCCCTTCTATTGGCTTCTATGCCCTTCTATGCCTTCTATGCCCTTCTATGCCTTTCTATGCCCTTTTATTGGCTTCTATGCCCTTCTATTGCCTTCTATGCCCTTCCAGGACCTTCTATGCCCTTCTATGCCATTCTATGCCCTTCTATTGGCTTCTATGCCCTTGTATTGGCTTCTATGCACTTCTATGCCCTTGTATTGGCTTCTATGCCCTTCTATGGGCTTCTATGCCCTTCTGTTGGCTTCTGTGCCCTTCTATTGGCTTCTATGCCCTTCTATTGCCTTCTATGCCCTTCTATTGGCTGCTATGCCCTTCCAGGAACTTCTATGCCCTTCTGTGCCCTTCTATTGGCTTCTATGCCCTTCTATTGGCTTCTATGCCCTTCTAGTGTCTTATATGCTCTTCTAATCCTTCTATGCCCTACTATACCCTTCTATGCCCTTCTATGACCTTCTATGCCCTTCTATTGCCTTCTATGCTATTGTATTTGCTTCTATGCCCTTCTATGCCCTTCTATGACCTTCTATGCCCTTCTATGCCCTTCTATTGGCTTCTATGCCGTTCTATGCCTTCTATGCCCTTCTATGCCTTTCTATACCCTTCTATTGGCTTCTATGCTCTTCTATGGGCTTTTATGCCCTTCTATGCCCTTCTATGTGCTTCTGTGCTCTTCTGTGGGCTTCTATGGTCTTCTATGGGCTTCTATGCCCATCTATGCCATTCTATTGCCTTCTATTGCCTTCTATTGCCTTGTATTGACTTCTATTAACTTCTATCGTCTTCTATGCCCTTCTACGACCTTCTATGCCCTTCTATGCCCTTTTATTGGCTTATATGCCCTTCTATGGGCTTTAATGCCCTTCTATGCCCTTCTATGGGCTTCTCTGCCCTTCTATGTGCTTCTGTGCTCTTCTATGGGCTTCCATGGGCTTCTGTGGGCTTCTATGGGCTTCTATTGCCTTCTATTGCCTTCTATTGCCTTCTATTGACTTCTATTAACTTCTATCGTCTTCTATGCCCTTCTACGACCTTCTATGCCCTTCTATGCCCTTGTATTGGCTTCTATGCCTTTCTATTGCCTTCTATGTCCTTCCAGGACCTTCTATGCCCTTCTATGCCTTTCTATGGCCTTCTATTGGCTTCTATGGCCTTCTATTGGCTTCTATGCCCTTCTATGGCCTTCTATGTCCTTCTATTGGCTTCTATGCGCTTCTATTGTCTTCTATGCCCTTCTATCCCCTTGTCCTGGCTTCTATGCCCTTCTATGCCCTTCTATTGTCTTCTATTGCCTTCTATGGTCTTCTATTTTCCTCTACACCCTTCTATGACCTTCTATGCCCTTCTATTGCCTTCTATGGCCTTCTGTTGCCTTCTATGCCCTTGTATTGGCTTCTATGCCCTTCTGTGCCCTTCTATTGGCTTCTATGCCCTTCTATGCCGTTCTGTGCCCTTCTATGCCCTTCTATTGGCTTCTATGCCCTTCTATGCCTTCTATGCCCTTCTATGCCTTTCTATGCCCTTTTATTGGCTTCTATGCCCTTCTATTGCCTTCTATGCCCTTCCAGGACCTTCTATGCCCTTCTATGCCATTCTATGCCCTTCTATTGGCTTCTATGCCCTTCTATTGGCTTCTATGCACTTCTATGCCCTTGTATTGGCTTCTATGCCCTTCTATGGGCTTCTATGCCCTTCTGTTGGCTTCTGTGCCCTTCTATTGGCTTCTATGCCCTTCTATTGCCTTCTATGCCCTTCTATTGGCTGCTATGCCCTTCCAGGAACTTCTATGCCCTTCTGTGCCCTTCTATTGGCTTCTATGCCCTTCTATTGGCTTCTATGCCCTTCTAGTGTCTTCTATGCTCTTCTAATCCTTTCTATGCCCTTCTATACCCTTCTATGCCCTTCTATGACCTTCTATGCCCTTCTATTGCCTTCTATGCTATTGTATTTGCTTCTATGCCCTTCTATGCCCTTCTATTGTTTTCTATGCCCTTCTATGCCCTTCTATTGGCTTCTATGCCGTTCTATGCCTTCTATGCCCTTCTATGCCTTTCTATACCCTTCTATTGGCTTCTATGCTCTTCTATGGGCTTTTATGCCCTTCTATGCCCTTCTATGTGCTTCTGTGCTCTTCTGTGGGCTTCTATGGTCTTCTATGGGCTTCTATGCCCTTCTATGCCATTCTATTGCCTTCTATTGCCTTCTATTGCCTTGTATTGACTTCTATTAACTTCTATCGTCTTCTATGCCCTTCTACGACCTTCTATGCCCTTGTATTGGCTTCTATGCCTTTCTATTGCCTTCTATGCCCTTCCAGGACCTTCTATGCCGTTCTATGCCTTTCTATGGCCTTCTATTGGCTTCTATGGCCTTCTATTGGCTTCTATGCCCTTCTATGGCCTTCTATGTCATTCTATTGGCTTCTATGCGCTTCTATTGGCTTCTATGCCCTTCTATCCCCTTGTCTTGGCTTCTATGCCCTTCTATGCCCTTCTATTGTCTTCTATTGTCTTCTATGGTCTTCTATTTTCCTCTACACCCTTCTATGACCTTCTATGCCCTTCTATTGCCTTCTAAGGCCTTCTATTGCCTTCTATGGCCTTCTATTGCCTTCTATGCCCTTCTGTGCCCTTCTATTGGCTTCTATGCCCTTCTATGCCGTTCTGTGCCCTTCTATGCCCTTCTATTGGCTTCTATGCCCTTCTATGCTTCTATGCCCTTCTATGCCTTTCTATGCCCTTTTATTGGCTTCTATGCCCTTCTATTGCCTTCTATGCCCTTCCAGGACCTTCTATGCCCTTCTATGCCATTCTATGCCCTTCTATTGGCTTCTATGCCCTTGTATTGGCTTCTATGCACTTCTATGCCCTTGTATTGGCTTCTATGCCCTTCTATGGGCTTCTATGCCCTTCTGTTGGCTTCTGTGCCCTTCTATTGGCTTCTATGCCCTTCTATTGCCTTCTATGCCCTTCTATTGGCTGCTATGCCCTTCCAGGAACTTCTATGCCCTTCTGTGCCCTTCTATTGGCTTCTATGCCCTTCTATTGGCTTCTATGCCCTTCTAGTGTCTTCTATGCTCTTCTAATCCTTTCTATGCCCTTCTATACCCTTCTATGCCCTTCTATGACCTTCTATGCCCTTCTATTGCCTTCTATGCTATTGTATTTGCTTCTATGCCCTTCTATGCCCTTCTATGACCTTCTATGCCCTTCTATGCCCTTCTATTGGCTTCTATGCCGTTCTATGCCTTCTATGCCCTTCTATGCCTTTCTATACCCTTCTATTGGCTTCTATGCTCTTCTATGGGCTTTTATGCCCTTCTATGCCCTTCTATGTGCTTCTGTGCTCTTCTGTGGGCTTCTATGGTCTTCTATGGGCTTCTATGCCCTTCTATGCCATTCTATTGCCTTCTATTGCCTTCTATTGCCTTGTATTGACTTCTATTAACTTCTATCGTCTTCTATGCCCTTCTACGACCTTCTATGCCCTTCTATGCCCTTCTATGCCCTTCTATGCCCTTTTATTGGCTTATATGCCCTTCTATGGGCTTTAATGCACTTCTATGCCCTTCTATGGGCTTCTCTGCCCTTCTATGTGCTTCTATGCTCTTCTATGGGCTTCCATGGGCTTCTATGGGCTTCTATGGGCTTCTATTGCCTTCTATTGCCTTCTATTGCCTTCTATTGACTTCTATTAACTTCTATCGTCTTCTATGCCCTTCTACGACCTTCTATGCCCTTCTATGCCCTTGTATTGGCTTCTATGCCTTTCTATTGCCTTCTATGTCCTTCCAGGACCTTCTATGCCCTTCTATGCCTTTCTATGGCCTTCTATTGGCTTCTATGGCCTTCTATTGTCTTCTATGCCCTTCTATGGGCTTCTATGTCCTTCTATTGGCTTCTATGCGCTTCTATTGGCTTCTATGCCCTTCTATCCCCTTGTCTTGGCTTCTATGCCCTTCTATGCCCTTCTATTGTCTTCTATTGTCTTCCATGGTCTTCTATTTTCCTCTACACCCTTCTATGACCTTCTATGCCCTTCTATTGCCTTCTATGCCCTTCTGTGCCTTCTATGCCCTTCTATTGCCTTCTATGCCCTTCTGTGCCCTTCTATTGGCTTCTATGCCCTTCTATGCCGTTCTGTGCCCTTCTATGCCCTTCTATGCCTTCTATGCCCTTCTATGCCTTTCTATGCCCTTGTATTGACTTCTATGCCCTTCTATGGGCTTCTATGCCCTTTTGTTGGTTTCTGTGCCCTTCTATTGGCTTCTATGCCCTTCTATTGCCTTCTATGCCCTTCTATTGGCTGCTATGCCCTTCCAGGAACTTCTATGCCCTTCTGTGCCGTTCTGTGACCTTCTATGCCCTTCTATTGGCTTCTATGCCCTTCTATGCCTTCTATGCCCTTCTATGCCTTTCTATGCCCTTTTATTGGCTTCTATGCCCTTCTATTGCCTTCTATGCCCTTCCAGGACCTTCTATGCCCTTCTATGCCATTCTATGCCCTTCTATTGGCTTCTATGCCCTTCTATTGGCTTCTATGCACTTCTATGCCCTTGTATTGGCTTCTATGCCCTTCTATGGGCTTCTATGCCCTTCTGTTGGCTTCTGTGCCCTTCTATTGGCTTCTATGCCCTTCTATTGCCTTCTATGCCCTTCTATTGGCTGCTATGCCCTTCCAGGAACTTCTATGCCCTTCTGTGCCCTTCTATTGGCTTCTATGCCCTTCTATTGGCTTCTATGCCCTTCTAGTGTCTTCTATGCTCTTCTAATCCTTTCTATGCCCTTCTATACCCTTCTATGCCCTTCTATGACCTTCTATGCCCTTCTATTGCCTTCTATGCTATTGTATTTGCTTCTATGCCCTTCTATGCCCTTCTATGACCTTCTATGCCCTTCTATGCCCTTCTATTGGCTTCTATGCCGTTCTATGCCTTCTATGCCCTTCTATGCCTTTCTATACCCTTCTATTGGCTTCTATGCTCTTCTATGGGCTTTTATGCCCTTCTATGCCCTTCTATGTGCTTCTGTGCTCTTCTGTGGGCTTCTATGGTCTTCTATGGGCTTCTATGCCCTTCTATGCCATTCTATTGCCTTCTATTGCCTTCTATTGCCTTGTATTGACTTCTATTAACTTCTATCGTCTTCTATGCCCTTCTACGACCTTCTATGCCCTTGTATTGGCTTCTATGCCTTTCTATTGCCTTCTATGCCCTTCCAGGACCTTCTATGCCGTTCTATGCCTTTCTATGGCCTTCTATTGGCTTCTATGGCCTTCTATTGGCTTCTATGCCCTTCTATGGCCTTCTATGTCATTCTATTGGCTTCTATGCGCTTCTATTGGCTTCTATGCCCTTCTATCCCCTTGTCTTGGCTTCTATGCCCTTCTATGCCCTTCTATTGTCTTCTATGGTCTTCTATTTTCCTCTACACCCTTCTATGACCTTCTATGCCCTTCTATTGCCTTCTAAGGCCTTCTATTGCCTTCTATGGCCTTCTATTGCCTTCTATGCCCTTCTGTGCCCTTCTATTGGCTTCTATGCCCTTCTATGCCGTTCTGTGCCCTTCTATGCCCTTCTATTGGCTTCTATACCCTTCTATGCCTTCTATGCCCTTCTATGCCTTTCTATGCCCTTTTATTGGCTTCTATGCCCTTCTATTGCCTT